>NC_068983.1:69229922-69239428 GCF_001194135.2 Octopus bimaculoides
CTGCCAAGGTCGACTTTTATCCTTTTGGGGTCGATAAAACAAGTACCAGTTGAGAAATTGCTGGTTTTATCTGGTCTGTTTTTACTTTGCTTTAAGTATATTCTGCTTGATAGCATCTGCTTCTATCCCACAAATCTTGCACTACCCCTATTTTGTTCTTTTAGTTTGCAATGCTGCAGCAAAAAAAAAAAAAAAGAAGAAAAATGAAATTTTAGATAATAGTGGAAATGATGTTACCTTGTTAGACAGTGCCTTAAAATATGAAATTTACTCTGCATCCTCTGAAATAAAAAAAATAAAAAAATTTGAGAAAAGCGCAAAGGTACACTATTCTTAGAAATCTTGGACTACTAGATTCTCACTTATGTATAAATTGTTAGACATTAGTAAATATTCTTAAGCACCAAGTATTGAACCAAGTATTCTTAAAGAAGTAGCAACAGAAAGTACTCAGGATTCCTGTACTTCATATGTCTCAAATTTATTCAACTATCCACATGTCTTCTGCAAAGGACCTTGACTTATCCCAAGGAAACACGTATATCATGGGAAGTTACTTGGAGGAAAGTAAAAGAAAATAAAGAAAAACACTAAGGGTATTTTACAGTAAATAAAACGAATCAAATAATAATGGCTTCAAATTTTGGTACAGGATCAGCAATTTTTGTTAGGAGTAAACATGATTACATCGACCCCACCGTGTTCGATCCCGAAAGGATGAAAAGTAAAGTCGACCTAGGCGGAATTTGAACATAGAATGTAAAGACGGACGAAATGCCGCTAAGCAATTTCATCTGATGTCCGACCGCTTCTATTAGCTCGTTGCCTTAATTAAATATGTAATAATTAAATATCTGTTTTGTTGAATGAATAATGATTGAATATGTAAATATCTGTACACTGAATGATTAATTAGTGGATAATGTCGGTCACTTTAATAGGTAACACTTTTTCTAGTACAGATTTATATTGTTTACAACTGGTATAGTTTGTAGGCAATGAGAAAACATGGACCTTCAAACTTCTAAAGACAACAGAGAAAACGAAGAGACTTACAGAATCTGCGTCGATAAACAAGTTCCCATCACAGCCAAAAATAATTCTGAATCATTTAAGTCCTATCGTGCATATTCTTTTATTCTTTTATTTGTTTCAATCATTTGACTGCAGCCATGCTGGAGCATCGCCTTTTTAGTCGAACAAGTCGACCCCAGGACTTATTCTTGGTAGGCTTAGTATTTATTCTATCGGTTTTTTTGCCGAACCGCTAAGTTACGGGAACGTAAACACACCAACATCGATTGTCAAGTGATGATGGGGGACAAACAAACACACACACACACACACACACACACACACACACACACACACACACATATATATATATATATATATATATATATATATATACGACGGGCTTCTTTCAGTTTCCGTCTACCAAATCCACTCACAAGGCTTTGGTAGGCCCGAGGCTATATAGTAGAAGACACTTGCCCAAGGTGCCACGCAGTGGGATTGTACCCAGAACAATGTGGTTGGTAAGCAAGCTACTTACCACACAGCCACATTGTTTTGTATACTAATAGATAAATTTGTCTATGGTTATGCCAAATAAATAGTTTCAAAACATCACCATTTCATGATATGAATCTAATCGCATCCGTGACCCCGGTAGGTTTTATGACAACGTCTACACCCCACTTAATCAGGAACAGCTAGCATTTCAATTGATGGTTCTTACTATTTCAGAGGATCTATCCTGGTGAAAGCACATCTTTAACATAGTCGGGTACCGTCCCAACGATAGGCTCTTTTCTTCAGGGACAGAAGATACAAAAGACCGCAATAATTATTGATGCTCTATAAAGAGTCATCCGACTCATTGACATAATGTTAAAGACAAATTCAAGTCTCTCGCTCATATCTTTCTCATATCTTTTCTTTTTTATTAAGAGAGCTGATGCCATCTCAACCCAGACTCCTCCGACCTCCTCGTCTCTCCTCCCGCTATCGTTATTGTGTGCAGCTTCCATCGGTGCCTCGCTAATCAATATATCCTGTCCTTCCTTACCAGAATGTCGACCCTATGGTATTCCCTCCCTTCTTGTACCTTTCCTACAAGCGTTGAGATACAAAGATTCAAGAGAAAAATAAAAAAAATTAATGGCATTAACCTCATTGATCCAAGAGGACCTGCAAAAGCTATTGGCAAGTAAAAAATGTATATGAAGTCACCTAGTTCGATATCTTGAAACAACGTACCTGGGAAGTTCGGCATTTTCGAACGCTATATGCAACTATGTGCAATGCATTAAAAATGTTAGTTTATAGCAATATCGAGATTTTATGGTATCTTATAGACATTGACATAATTTCAAAACATGGTGCAGACTATAGTTTATGCCAATCTTTACAACATATATTATGCAACAAACATCTCCCGTCATCTTCTAAATATAATATGTTGCAGAAAGCAGCGAATCAACATCATTCTGCATCTCGAGACAACTAGTTAATAAAAAGAAAATCTTAAGAACAGCATTTATATACAGGGTCCGCCATAAGTAACTATATATTTCTTTTGCATGTAACTTTGTTGATACTTATTCAATTTTTCTATTTCATATGTCATTTGAAAGCTGAAATCTTATATTTTTATTTCTTTTTTCTTCCCTTATTTCAGATATACTGTTATATCGATTATGTCCACTCGATTAACAAAAGAGCAAAAGATTGCAGTTTTGAAATGGCTATGCTACAGAAGCTGCTTTTGCCGTTATTACAACAGCAGGATGGAGCAGAGGGTCTGTACTTTCAGCAGGACAGGGCACCAGTCCATTATGCTATGCTTGTGCGAGACTGGCTGGACGCCAACCTGCTCTGTCGATGGATTGGCAGGCGAGGACCGCTTGAGTGGCCGTCTCGTTCGCCGGATTTGACTCCACCCGACTTTTACCTGTGGGGCGCTCTCAAAGAGAAAGTCTACTCAACAAAGCCCCGCAACATTGTTGAACTTAAGGAACAAATTCGAGCTGCCATTGCTCAATTGTCGTTGGAGCTATGCGCCAAAGTATTCCGCTCAGTCCCTGAAAGATTAGCAAAGTGCATTGAGCTCCACGGAGAGCACACAGAGCTTTAATAAACATCACGTTTTATGTTGCAACAAACTTTAGTGTACCCTGTGTTACTTTCTGTATTGTAGTAGCTTATTTCTTCTATGTTACATTTATCATGTTGAAATAAAAATATATACTTACTTTTGGCGGACCCTGTATATATATCTTAGGATACTTTCTGTATTATAAACTCGTAACTTTAATTTTCTACTATTCTTAGGTCTATTCACAGTCACATACAATTGATCGTGGCAAACATAATCCTACTGTATTAAATGACTAGTCTTGAGAATTTTTAAAAGTCAAAACAAATTAGGGGGATAATGGGAAACTCTTCATTTTCAAAATAAAGCTTATTGTTTTTATCGCTTGAGTCTAAATCTACTCTTGGGTTTTACAATATTTCCTTTTCTGCTGTTAGCGATAATATCTGTAGTAATACAGTGGACTTCTAAAGATTTGATGATAAGTCTAATGCCACTTTGTAGTTTTTTTAATGGGTTTGAGGTTATGCAAGAGTATTATAATTAAGCTAACTTTTTGCTTTAGTTTGTAAGAAAGTAATCCCTAAGGAGTAAAACATTTCTCTATGATAATTTACTGCTTTCCTATTATCCCCAGTTGCGATGGTGTCTATGATTTCACCTAGCATGAGATTCAGAATCGTTATTTAGACGCATTGCATATTTGTTTTTGGAACAGTCCTACCATCGTTTAGCAATTCAGCAGCAAAGCTGATTAGTGTATGGAACAGCACATTCTTGTCATATTTGTTAAAATATCTTCTAAGTGTATTGTACAGATATATTTTCCTTAACCTTAAGGATTACCAAAGGAAGTAGTGCCTATATTATACATCATCGTCATCTAATTTTGAAATAACACTGTCAAATGCACCATGTTGCATCTCCTTCCAACTCTGTTTTTTTAACATCAAAATCAGTAACAATCTCCTCATGAATGTCCTTGATGTTATTAAAACTAGCGAATATGCAGTTATTTCTAAATTGTAGTTGCGTAGACAGGATGATGAACATTTGCGGATATTATGCAGTGAACTTTTGAAGACTTTATTTCTTCTGCCCTCTGCTACGAAACCCCGATTAGAGTGTTGTCGATCTTTCAGTATTAGCGAAAGATCACTCGGTCTATTTAGGGTACAAGAAAATAGGAAATAATTCTCCCAATTGGGGACCCAGTTTGACGTCTACTTCTGATATGCATTGCAGCCGTTCCCGTCATTATTTTGCAAATTTCTGCTTTTAGCTTCTGATTTGTAAGATCTTGAGCCCATGTTACAGCTCCGGTATCACAGGCATATGGTTCGAATATCCGAAGAAAGAATCGCAGGGTAGGTTTTTACAGGTAAAGCAGTCTGATAGGAGACCTAAAGAGAGACTATGAACAAGATGGTTGGATAAGATCCTTAGCCTAAAGCGAGACTACGAACAAGATGGTTGGATAAGATCTGTAGCCTCGCTTGATCGCGCTTAGGCATCCAACCGAATCATTTACTGATGGTTGCTTCTGGTAGGATTCACTGGAATGCGCATCTGAAGATTCTGTTCCCTCGTTCCTAATTGGAATAAGTGAGCGATGAAGATGGATGGATAATAATTGGAAGTAAAACTTTAATTTCTGTAGATGTGTAACACATTCTAGAGTTCAACTTATCTTACCTATGTTTTCCTTGTTTCCATGTTCTATTTTCAATTATATAGATGCCAGAAATTTCAGAGAAAGATACCGTTTTGTAGATCCATCAGTTTCAGAAACATACATTGAGGCGAATGTTTCTGTTTTGGATATTTTGAAATACCTGTCTAACATCTTGAAAATACACTATAAATGTTTAATCAGCTGTAAATGTTCAAGATGAAAGATGGATCACAGCATGCTATATAACATGCATTTTACATTCTAGCAACCCGTTATTGTTTCTGGAGAAATAACTAATCAACCATGTAAATACGGCAAAATTTCATAAACAAAAAAATTGCGTTGTTGCATTTGCTTCAGCACATGGTCATATCGTTTATATATATATTCGGAGATATATTCACAGAATTTATGGAAGAGTGAATTTAAGTATTAATGCTACAATTGAACTTGTATGTGAAGTACTTGATGTATGGTACATTTCGATTGTGAACATAATTACAAACTTGAAATACTTGGTCATGGCGCCTTTAGTGAGTGTAACCCTCGACACTAGCCGTTGTGTTATCTCTGAAATCCGTAGTAACCCTTTAGAGTAATTATTATTCTCCACGCAGGTAGTATTGAGATTTGCATCACCATAGAATCCATGAATCTGATAGTTTTTACAGAGTAGTAGTGGATAAACTCTGGCACTGGGTTTGGAAGCTCTACACACATAAAGTAATAAATTATAGTGAGATCAGTACTTGTTTTGAAATTTAATGGAATAACACAATGCTTGGACAGTTCCAAAAGCAGGAACTTGTAACTATGTCGTCAGATAATTTAAGTTTGAGTACTCGAGCTATCAAATTAAGACGACTATTTATTTATTTATTATTTTTTTTTTTTGATGATGACGATGAATTGAAAGTAACTGTAATAAAAATATTAAGCTTCTTTATAGGGACACTGTTGTCATCGCAGTAACGCTCTTTCATGTTGTTAAATGACCCCTGAAAGGATGATATCGATATCACCAAGCACCCAACCTGTACTTCTTTATTAGTAGCAGTTGCAAAGTGATCAAGAAGTTTTAGTATCTCAATCACGCCTGATGACATATGACATAGATTCTTCCTGTACATGGCCGTCCACTATTCACTGCGGAAATAATTTGTAGCCATAGGTTAGGTTAAATTCGTTTTTTTTTAGTGTAGTTTGCAATATTGTGTTGCAGTGTTCTTTCAGCAAGTGGCAAATAAAGCTGCCGACTTAGTTTATCATACGGATAAAATAAGTATGTCATTGGTTTGGATTTATAATATTACATTAATATATTGTCCATCTCTCTGCATTCCTGAAAACCTTTGCCACCTCGTCCACTGCTGACAAATAATAGTGCCAAAAACAGAAGAATCTCTTGTATATATGATTATTGTTGAAACTGGTCTGTTTTCTGCTCGTTGTGTTTGCTCTTTCTTCTGCTCCTCATATAATTTTGTATACCTTTGCGCAAACATTATTTCCACTAATAATTCTATGTCGAGTGACCATTATTTCGGAGATACATTTTTCATTAGCTTGCTTACTAAGTCTAGCGTCATTCGTCATTGTTAAATCAGTAATATACAGTTAAGTAAATTATCTTTCATCTCCTTCTAGAGAGTGCATATTAGAAGTGCGATGAGAAATTTGTCCATGCACTCTATTTCAGCTATTTGCACACCCACTCATTGAAGCAAAGGAAAGGGCGGTGTTGCATGTTCTAATGTTGTTTTTAAAATTGGAATAATGAGGATGACCTAACTGGCTCATAATATGTTTCTGTTATTTCGAGAAAATGTTGCTCTTGTGGAATGTGAACTTTACCTTTATGGCAGCGATTATGAAATAAGACTTCGTCATTAAACTGATATATTACGTTAAATTCTCTACGATAATACTGCTTAGTATTTTTTCAAAAAATGTTGAATAATTTATGTATTGCCTTATGTCATGTTAATGCTTGCCTCATGTCATTATTACCATATCTCGTAATATTTCAATTACCCTTTGTTTCATTTTGTATGTACTCAGCGTCTCTCAATCTTTATTTTCTAGCAGTTTAATCTTCAAATCATGCTACAGCTCTTTGTATTAAGTAACCTATTCTCATTTCTCTTTGTTCTTCAGTTTTATTTTATAATCAAATAACAACTCTTTGTCTTAGATCTTCTCCGATTTGATTTCTTTGCTCTTCATACGCATTAACAACTACTATCAGTCTTTACCTAATTTTCTTCATTATTATTTTACTTTTTCTCCTTCAATTTCATTTTGCAGTCCTGCTGCTGCTTTGTATCTTGCTTATGCTCTAATTCTTTCTCACTTCACCAATCTTCTCGCGTCTCTCTCTATCTTGCAGTCTTCTCATCCAAGTTTCTTGATATGTTTTTCGGATTATCTGAGACTTTGAGCGTCAGGAACCCGCCTTGCTGCTATTACACCTGCAATCTGACTTACATTGTGGTACTTTATATACTCCACTCTGGGTGTACGTCATCTATTCTCTTTTCTAGGATTACCGCTTCTAATATTCCTTTTTATTATAATACTTGTGATATTATGCCTTTATTTATCCAACGACTTCCTGTTACTTTTCAAATACACATATTTTTATGTAGATGCATATATGTTTATATATATATATGTTTAAATATATATATATATATATATATATATATATATATATAGATGCCTCTGTGCATGTACATATATACATGAACATATCCATAGGTAGACACACGCACACACACATACACACACACACACACACACACACACACACACACACTTACATACAGACATGCAGGCATAAAAACGTGCATTAATATGTGCATGCGTATAACACACACAAGATCTTAAACTTTTATTTCAAATGTCTGGATAAAACGAAACTGTTATCATAATTATATTCGTGTAACGAACTAATTCTTTGGATACAAAAAACGAACAGATTTCATTTAATCTTGCTATTATATTACTTATGATTATATAAAGCTGAGAATGACAGAATAACTCAAGTTGCAGTGATATCACAAATTTTTCTACGCATTCCTGCTTTTTCTTCTCCACTCCAGCCCGCATATATCTAGTTCTTACCTTTACTCTTCCAATTATCTAATCTCTCTCTATCGCACTCGATCTTCCTCTTCCCTCAAACACACATACACATATAAGTGCGTACATATGTGTGGTAAGTTATATAATACTTATAATTGAGAGAACCCAATTCAGAAGCAAACGTTACATGCTACTGTAGAAAAATTATATATTCATGAGGTGTATTTAAATAACAAATTAATTATTCAAGATGGTTACTCTGTGAAGTCTTCTGTGAGATGAGAAAGCATGAGAAAATAGACCAGTCTCATTTCATTCTAAGGAAGAGATATATAATATAGCGACCATAATACTATGGGCTACATTCACCTTCCTTCCTCTCTGTATGATTGTGTCAATATATGAAGAAGCAAAATGATCAAAATTGATTCTAAAATATTGATCTATAAAATTGTCTAAAATTGGATAATAATAATCAGATGATCATAACATTTAGAGTGTGCACTTGAGCTCATAACTGGTGTACAAGTGGTGTTAGGGTTCGAGCGAATGAAAGTATTTCGGTTCACAACCATATTAGGATTCATAGAAAGTTGAAGTTGTTAAAGAGTAATATGAAAAGACAGAAGAAAGAAAGGGGAAAATAAAAAAGAGAAAGAAAAAAGAAAAAGATTAAAACTAGAAAGTGTTGTTTAGAAGAAAATGAGAGAAAAGAAGGAGAGAGGAAGTGAGGTAAAGTTATTCTCGAAGGTAGTTTGCGGGACGGAGTCCGGACTGTCCAGTGGGTTAGTATGTAACTGTTGTCGTGAGTATATATTGTAAAGATTTCATTTTTGGAAGTGAGGCAGGTATCAATTGAGGCATTTTTATTTTTTAGAATTTGTGCCTTCTCCGTTGCATATTCTGCATTTCTTGCTCAATTTATATATGTTTAGTCTTTCGACTATTTTCCATTTCAGGATATATTTAATCGTTATGTCGTAGTTCTTCTCTTTTTTTGGGTGATGGAAAGATTACAAATGGCTATAAACATTATATTGGATTCACCACCACGCCATTCATGATTCAGAGCGGTTAGGTAAACAACTGACAAGATAGTATGCATAATTTAAAGGACATTTATCTTTCTTTATACGTGAAGATTTGGGCCATCAAATGGTTTGGGTTTCTTTTTAGATGTTATTTGTGATTTCATGTTTGAAAATCAGTTGATGATCTTATTTTAACAGTATTGTACTAGGAAATGCTCGTTTACAATGGCCCAGAGATATCTTACTTACCTTAGTTTTAGCGTTTAAAGCGTAAAGAAGTGAGATTAAAGTAATATTCTTCTGTCTATATGTAACTCTATGAATGTATCTATCAATCAATAAATTTATCTATCTATCTATCTACCTGTCTGTCTGTTTGTCTGTACGTCCGTCTGTCCGCCTGTCTGTCTATATAAATATAAACATATAAACATATAAACATACACTCACACTTGCACACCCACACACATACATATACCTATATATACATATATATGTATATATATATATATATACACACACACACACACACACACACACACACACACACACACACACACACACACACACATATATATATATATATATATATAAGCAAGAATGCCAGCTGTGC
>NC_068983.1:69239645-69246105 GCF_001194135.2 Octopus bimaculoides
ACACACACACACACACACACACACACACACACATATATATATGGATGCGCAATGGCCCGGCGGTCGGAGGATCGCGGTTTCGATTCCTAGACCTGGCGTTGAGTGTGTTTATTGAGCGAAAACAGCTAAAGCTCCACGAGGCTCCGTCAGGGAGTGGTGGCGACCCCTGTTGTACTCTTTCGCTCCAACTTTCTCTCACTCTTTCTTCTTGTTTCTTGAGTAAACTGCGATGGACTGGCATCCCGTCCAGCTGGTGGGAAACACATACGCCATAGAAACCGGGAAACCGGGTCAATGAGCCTTTGTCACACCTGCCCGCCAGGCGTTCCCGTCTCCCACCGTAGTCAATCCTTAGGGGCTTGAGATAGCCCTCCTCCACTTGCACTGCCATTGAGGTCTTGATGTTGGTGTTTGGTCATGTTTAGTCTAGGACCTCATCTTCGACCTTGCCGCTATCGGTGGCCCTACCAGGAGTCTAAGACTCCAGCCAGTATCGTTCTCAGAATCATTGGAACACACAAGCTCTTCCACCACAACTAGGGACGACCAGATAACTTAGATATGTTTCGACCAGAAATTGGTCCAGGTCATGTCTAACTTAATAGCACAACCTGATAGGATTTACTAAATCATTTTAAAGTCAAGTTTTGTGGTATCATGGTCCATTCGAGGAGTGAATTCTTGTTGAGTGAGTTGTATCCAAGTATAGGTGGCTTGTTTGGTATTTCTCGAAGAAATTTGTCCAGATTCCGTTTAAAGGAAGCCTTCCCTCTTTGATTTGTTACGGGACAATTTTAAATAGGGCAGTGCTTGCTGAGGAAAAAAAATTGTGCTGCAGTGTATTTATGTGTTGTGATCCACGTATGGCCCGCAGTCCTAGCCTTGGATGAATTTTGAAACTAATGTTGAGGTCGTTTGGGCAATCCTGGTGGTATATTCTCCACATCGTGCAAATGATGTATCGCTCACGGCGGCGCTGGAGAGAATAGAATTTCAATGCTTTAAGCCGGTCCTAATGCTTCAAGGTGGTCCCAATCAGTCATGCCCTTAATTCATTTAGTGAATGACCTCTGGGGTGATTCAAATTTTGAAATATTTTGTTTTGTGTGGGGAGACCACAGGGGGCAGCAGTATTCGATGTGTGGCCGTACAAAGGAGGAGAAAAGCGGAATGATGACACTTTGTTCTCTGGACCAGAGACTTACACGTAGGACAGACACAGAAAGGCTCTAATCCTTCCTCAGTTATCGACTAAAAATACTAATACCCAGTTTCAGTGATTACTCGATATTAGTAATTTTGGTTGATAACTAAAGAAGTATTAACTTTGACTGTTCTACGTGTACGTTTTGTAGTACTTAATGGTTTGTATAAGGTTTGTTCCTGGCGGGAAATGTGTCATAAAATGGGAGAGAATATCTTTTCAGACAAGTTTGATTTTTTCTTTTCACAAATTAGAGAAATTATACGCTAATAAGTTTTCTTTACGTGTCTGCGTCACCTAACGCGGCGCAGTGCGTCTATTCCTTAATTCGTGTTGCCAGCAATTGAAGTGTTATGCAAATTAAACAGCGTAATTTAGCCCTGTCTGAATTAATATTTACAATAAATATCTACACATTACTATTCTTTTCATGGAATAGTCACGAAGAGCCAATCTCTGACGATGTGTTGATAAAAGTTGAAACTAATTACATTGATTCCATTTTTTTCTAGCCACAGAAATGAAGAAAGATGTGGTTTAATCAGCATGTTGTGTCGACTTTTTCACATGCTTACTTAAAATATGCGCTCGTAAGTTTACCCTACATTTCTGTGCACAAATACACAAATACAAAGACAAGTACGACACACAGCATAGAGGGATAGAGAAAAGAAGAGAGAGAAACACATACACACACATGCACGCACACACACACACACACACACACACACACACACACACACACACACACACACACACACACACACACACACACGCACACACACACACACACAAACACATACACGCACACACACACATGCACAAACAGTTGTACCGAAAGACCTCCCTGATCTACATCAAAGGAACTGAAACAAATGTCATCATGACGTCATATTCCACTAACATCACTTACAGTCTATATATTATAGCGTAATAGAGTAGGTTACAAGGGAGTGCATGTGTATGTATGTGTACGCTTGTTTGAGTGAGCGATGTGTGAATGTTACATGGCTTGTCAGTGGTAGAAAAGCTGATGGTATTGGTAAGTAGTAGTAGTAGTAGTAGTAGTAGTAGTAATTTGTTGTATTGCTTTTATGTGAGTCATCTGTTCTGTGATTAATTGTTGCTTTCATGAACAAAATATGTATTAGCTGGCGGGGGTTGTATATCTGATTGCTATTCTTGCTATTATTATTAATTTCGAAAAAAAAAAAAATATATATATATATTTTTGCTAATTTTGCTTTGAAAAATACTTTAATTTGAAAGATGGCGTCGTCTTCGCCAAACAGCATGAGAGTCAAGTGGGAGGGAATTTTGAGAGTTAATTTGGATTTGCCATTCAAAACTATTCAAACTCTCTTTTCATGATAAAGTAATCCGCCCCTAACTCTGACCGTCCAAAGTTCAGTAAGTAGCACTGCCAACTAACATGGCGACAAGTGACAGCAGCAACAGCCACATGCCAAATGGAAACAACAAAAGTAACCTAACTATTACCTTTACTGCTAGATCAGCAAATAACGACAAATGCAAGGCTGTTAACTGAAATACTACCATCATCACCACCACTGTGGATGCCAAAGGCAGCAGCAGAAACAAAATTAACACAAAATATACCCAGATCGCAGAAATGAATGCAATTTTTGCTAATATAATAAACTCCACACACAAACTGGAGCTATAGAACGAAGTAAAGGACGGTAGAGGATTTCTCAAAACGGAAGAGTATTACTAGATGCGTCCTTACCATTACGAGTACGGAATTAGGTGTAAACAGTTGAAGGGTGAAAATCTTACACTCACACAGATGGAATGGTAACTCCAAACCGTGTGTTACAGGCAATATGACAGTGGATGAAAGATTCGCGTCAAAGATCAAGGGTAAGAAAGCACGCCGCATCGCCATAAAAAATGAGGAACGTATCCAACTGTATTGCATAGGGGGAGGTCTGCTGAAGGTCAAAAGTCTAGAGATGACATAAGAAGTAAGTACCCGGTGGTTGGTGGTAGTCATTTTATCCAGTGACAAGGTCAACGAAATGATCATAGATATGGACAAGGACACCAGAAGAAATGGTGATGGGATAGGACTAAAGCGTTTGATGCAAATGGATCATTAGAAAATCAACGCTATCCCTGACTTGGCTGGCATATTAAACGTCACGAACTTATTTGTGGTGAAGAAGGACAAAAGGACAAGGTGTTTCATATGTGGTGTTCTACTGAGGGCTTTCTACTTACAAGAGAGAACAAATTGATGAATACCCCCATTACGACCGACATGAACGACGGCAATATCTGCAACAAGTACTCCTAAGACAACAACAATATGTACCAATAAACCCCACCAGATCAACAAAACAGAAATATCCAGACATGACAAAAAAAGTCCTTCCTCTCCCAAACAACAAAACACAGAAACCAAGGTCCAAACATAGAAACCACCCTATATCCTTTCCTTCGCCGCAATTATCGCTGTCTGAGTTTCATCAATCTTTGTAATCAAATTCGTCCAAATGAGTTGTTTACGAATAGTTATAATTCAGACGATAGTTTCATCTTCCTGTATCTCAGAAACAGACAGTGACATTCACTTCTATCATGTTTGCTCTGTTGTATTAATTGGTCATGTAGTTCTTTCTATTTCTAGTTATTTGTTTTGTCATTCCTACTGAAATCTTTCACTGTTTCAGGGACGTCTTCGATATTTCTAACCGTTGATGATAGTCGCAACGGTACCAAAAATCGCAACACAGCCTTCTTCCTTTCTTGCAAAACGGAGCCCTATTAATATTACTTTTCGAGTGGTGTGGTTTAAGCATCGTGAGTAGTTTCCTAGTTCTTTTATGCTGCTGCTTCTCCTGGTTACTGTATTCGACTCACGATCGTAAGGTTGTGAGTTCGATTCCCGGCAGCGCGTTGTGTCCTTGAGCGAGACACGTTATTTCACTTCGCTCCAGTCCACTCAGCTGGCAAAAATGAGAGATGTACCTTTAGTTCAATGGGCCAGCCTTATTATATTCGGTGTGTCATGCTGAATCTCCCGGAGAACTACGTCAAGGGTACGCATGTCTGTGGAGTGCTCTGTCACATGCACAGTAATTTCACGAGAAGATTGTTCCGTTGATCGAATCAACTGGAACACTCGTCGTCGTCTAAGCATCGACGAGAGTGGGGCACTAACGGTTCGAAACAAACCCTAGAAGTACGGAACTGTCCCGAGGCAGAACTATCCGTGATTCAAACAAAGAGACAAAACTGTGCTGCATGTACTTGTCTAATATCCGAGCATTGCTGACTTGTGACGTTATATCGAAGAGCTGTTGTCGAGTGACACCGAATATAGTTGAGACCAGTCCACCGTAAAGACCACCTATTTGCCGTCCTTTAAGGCTGGGCAGCAGTGACCCTCTGGTTGGTGGCTATGGTGAAAGAGATTGTGTGGTGGACAAGTCTGAAAGGATTAAGAGCAGATGCCTTCCTCTTCCGACAAGCTCTCATTGACATTTTAAAGTTCTACTTGTAGAGCAAAATATGTGGGGAGAGAAAGATGCTCCCTTTAGTGAATTTGTTAAAAAGTGAGTGACTATGTCGAAAATGGTTAACATGAATGAAATTATCCCAAGTGTGTGCATGTAGATTGAACTATAATAGTTACCTGAAGGCTTCTGCCCTCAATGGGCAGGGTGGTCCTGAATTGATGGGCTTTCTTGGTGGTCTCCATCTGAAGACTTCTATGTATCAGGATTGCATCTTCTGTATTGTAATTTATTTTGTTTGTGCCTTAATCAGAAACAATTATTTTAATTTTTATGATTGATAATTATCATTATAGCGAAATAGAAGACCTTTTTTTTTACATATGCATATATTGCGATTTAAAAGTAACAGCTGTCGTAAACAGACGATCATATATTCTGAGAACACCATTTGGGATTAATGAAGATGTATAGCATCACCTAAATCTCAAATACGAAGCTATTAATAGTTAAACTCAAGCCGTTGTTAAAATGAGAAAAAATCTCAAACAAGATAGAACACCAAACAACTGTAGAGTGAATATATTCGCAGATGACTAGAAGAATTAAAATGTAAGAGTTTAGTATACTGCAAGACGTATGCAGTATATTTGAACCCAACACTCACAAGAAGGAAGTTAAAAAACCTTATCCGCTCAATCATTTCTATTGCGATTTACTTGCAGCCTGCCCATGGGAAAGACTTATCTGATAACTCTCACTGTTACTTAATATGTGTTTGGGATCTAACTTCATGAGGTGGAGTGGTTTTGTGGAATCTTCAGTTCATTAGCAAACGGTATAATCTAGACTAGTAAATGATATGTTCGAGATATTTGAGTGCTACATAAGCAGTTTTCCCTAAAAGAGCAAGCGTGTTTCTAACATCATGGATGAAATCTAACTATGTTGAACTGGTGACATATTGGAATTTACTTCAAGTGGCATATTTCCAGAATTGTTCTACACAAATAAGGTTTAAAAATATTTATACATAATAGATTAATGTGATCTGTGGTACATAAAATAATCTTACTAGTGTACTACTCTCTCTCTCTCTCTCTCTCTCTCTCACACACACACACACACACACACACACACACACACACACACACACACACACATATATATATATATATATCCATGTACTCATCTCGACATTCCTTAACTTCGGTGATCGGACTAGAACCAGTATTTTCAACGTGATATTATTCATGTATTCCTGTGCGTATGTGTTTCTATATATATTTACACGCACACACTCACTCACAAACGAGAAGAAAGGTCATTTTTTTTATTATCTTATTCTATCAGTAAAAAGATAAAGACAGCTCCAGACAACAATGTTATTAGGAACAGCTAGGATACTTAGGACGGTTCTTGGCATCTAAGGTTACTTGTTGTAGCCCCATGTAACGAAATTTTCTTTTCCAACAGTCTAATCTGTTGCGCGTATATGAAATAATAATAATAATAATAATAATAATAATAACAACAACAACAAGAGCACTCAGAGAGCGCAAACCTTCGCCAAGGCAACACCAACGTCCTCTCAACGATTAGCCAGAGAGGATTTTTAAAATGAGAATATTTGAAATAAACTCGACTGTTCTCACAGACGAGAATACTGAAAATGAACCTGACCGCTCTTGAGAATTAAGAGAAAAAACCGGAAAAATAATTCAGAATCCTTGTCTGGTACCGGATCAATGCCAAAATATAAACGATCCGTGCC
>NC_068983.1:69246941-69251128 GCF_001194135.2 Octopus bimaculoides
GAAGACTAAAACAATACCTATTGTCATAGGTGCCCTGGGAATGACAGTGAAACGGGTTGATTACTACCTAGCTCAGATACCAGGAAACCCAAAATGGCTGAAGTTCAAAAGATAGTACTCATGGGAACTGCCCATATCCTACGTAAAATACTGTCTTTGTGATCTCAAATTTTAAAACAAACACATAATTTTCTTATGGTTTCTTATGGTTTCTTAAACATTCTCTAGAACAACAGTATATGGTACCCTAGGCATAACACCTACATGAACTTCTAACTTGTTGTCTCTTGAGGTCTCTGGGTGAGACTTGGATCCAACTTGTACAAATGCAAAGCAAAAGTCAAACATAAAATAATAATAATAATCTAGGCAACATCCCAGGAGAACCATGTCTCAGGGAAATCCAAAAGATTGTACTGACAAGTACTGCCCATAGTCTGAGAAAAACCCCATCAATTTAAATGTCTGTGCTGTATTACATGAAGATATTTTGTTACTGTTCTTGCAACTTCCCCTCCCCAAGCTTTCAGGTATATTATAACATCTCTGATCCTGTACTTGGCCTAGGGAGCTGAGAGTGTCTCTGCAGGTGATTGCAACAAACATGCAGATTAAAATAACAATAATAATAATAATTAAGAAAGTGGAGAAATATCAGGAGCAGATGTGGCAAATCTAGAAGCTATGGAGAATCAGGTACGTAGAAATGGTACCGAATGTGGTTGGTGCAGTGGGAGCAGTTCGTAAAATGTTGGATGCATGGCTTGAGAAGCTAGGAATCATCATCAGGACTGTTGCAGAAAACATCCTTGTTAGAATCAACAAGGATTCTGAGATGGCTGTTAGAATGTTGAAGGAGAAGGAATTACCCAATGGATTTTGGGCCATTTGATATGACTCACTCTTTTGGTAAAGTGTCAGTATAACATCTGCTAGAGCAGAAGCAACAATAAAAAGAAGAAGAAGAAGAAACGTCTTCACTTTCCATAACGATAAGCGATAACTTGATACACCGATAACGTATACTGATGTCGCTGACACTGTAAGGCTGTCTGTAATGCGACAACGTCGTAAGTGAACACAACTCAAAACTGCAGAAGTGAACACCACTCAAAACTGCAGACCAATCACGTCTTGTTACGTGTACACATAGTCAGCCAATAGTGTGCCTGGCGGACTCTTCGAGACGCGCTCACAACAGACAGAAACAAACGTATGAATTTTGTTAGCAGACTTAAACTTAGCGGAACTAATTTTAGCGGAAGCTAATTTGTCCGCTAGCGATTTTCAAAGTTAGCGTAAACGCTAATCCGCCAAACGAAAAGTTAGCTTCGCTAATTAGCTGTTAGCGGATTGGCGGAACCGTATCCATCACTGCATGTATGTATGTATATGTACACAAACATGTGCACGCAGATATGCATAACACCAACACACACACACACACTCACATACAAGCACACGCACACACAGCGACACACCGACAGACACACTCATACACACGCACGCACGCGCGCACACGCATACCTGCGCGCTCACAGAGATACACTGATGAATATCCATATGCATGTGATTAGAAATCAAAGCTCTTGCCATCGTATTAATTTTACTACCTTGCACATTCACTGGCAACTCCAATAAGCACACCTTAATTATCTTTGAAGTAATTACAGTAATGGAAATAAAGAAAATGAGGAAATGAGACCTGTACAACTTGTAAACTACTGGTTGCTAAGGATACATCATTGATTTAGCCAGTCGGATTTTGCTGAATATGTTGTACAAGGCTGGTGATCGAATGAAGCGTAATCTCTTTGATATATTACTTCTAGTATATACTTCTTGTCTAGCTGTCATATTGCTCTGAGTGTAGAGAGGAGAACACACATTAAGGGTCTTGACACACATTCCAGAGCTGCAGGTATTTGTATATGATTGAACTGCGCGTATTCAAGAATTCGTCGTGCATTTAAAACTATAGTTCTTTCATTAATTCGTTAGACCTATACTGAGCACTGGCCATCCTGGGATAGCATACGTACATTCAAGTGTAGCGAGTGCATTCAAAAGTCGAATACATACACTAATACATACATATAATCAGAAGTCGTATGTATGTATTTATCTGAGAGTTCAGTGTACATTCTGAAGAGTAGAGGGTGCATATGCAGAAAGGAGGCTGAGTACCTTTACCCAGGGTAAAAAAACACTTTAAACTTCACAAGCTGCTCATCGTCTACAGAGCTGAAGAATAGCGTATAGTGGTAGTTTCATATTCTTCTAAAAAGCTATCCTGTTGAATAGAAAAGATTCACCTACTAACAGATAATATCCAATAACTTTTGGTTGGGCTGTTTCAACTCTTTCTCCAAGACTCTAATGGCCTCTGCTCCTCTGAACTAGCAAAAAGCGTCCGATCTAACGAATCAGACCAGCTCACATCTACAGTCATTTGCATTTTTTCTCTGCCAAATTCAAACTGAAAGCATATCGGTCTCACCATCCTGAAAGAGCCTGCAAAGAGTTACTCCACCAAGTAGATAAAGTACTCCACCCCAACTTGTATCTACTTTTCATGGAAAATAGGCGTTAATTTTCTGGGAATAAAATGTCAATAAAAATTGATAGCGATAACCACATAAATCATGTGTGCGCACGCACGCGTGCGTGTGAGTGCGCGCGCATGTGGTGTTTGTGCGTGTGCGCGCGTGCGTACTTGCGTATCGTATATTTCTATACATTTTCCAGTCACAACTTGCCTGAAGATCTTGTGTTCCTACAGGGGAAACTCAGAATAGTAAGAGTTAGATCTGTCCAAGATAATATATGTATATACTATATATAGGGAGAATTCACAAAAAAAACAAAAGACGAAGACGGGTGGTGTAGAAAACAAACAGATGTATTAGTTTAACGCTTGGGAAGTGAAAAAGTGTTTAACATTTCGAGCCTACGCTCTTCCACAGAAAGGAATACAGAAAGAAACAGGGAGAGAAAATAAAGAATGTGTAGTGGCTCACATATAAACTTCAGGTAAAAATGGCGCCCAATTACGTAGTGCGATAGGTATGTACAAGTGCTTAGGTTGATGCATCGCCTAAAACTCCGACTTGAACTTCGACTAAACCAAAAGGTGGTGTTGTTCCTGCTTAGCAACGAATGGCTACGATTGGTTTATTATTGAGTGGGTACATGTACAGTAGAAAGAAAGAATGAACAGGCAAAAACTGGTATCAGATTACCTAGAATATGGAATTTATATATGTAAGCATAACTGCTGGGTTGTTACAATTGAGTTGTTAGAATAGAGCGTATCATAAGTAAGAAATGCTGATAGTCTCTTACAGCTGTTTCCAGAATAAATGCACATATGATGCATTTCGTAGCGAACGAAGATAATAGTAGAGGACTTTCCTTCTTCAGACAGAAAAAAAGAGGAAGGTCCTCAGTAGAAAATTTTAGTAGTCAACAGTTACATCGTCAGATAGTTCCATCTCTTCGACGATGGAACTGTTCACTATCAAAAGGAGCAGCAGTCCTGGACTCAAGTACGGTGCATTGTCTGAGGATCAATATGAGCAACAATGTCTCGTTTCGAGTGTATATCACCAAGATCGCGGCAATGTGCAGGCGAATAGCGAGAAGGATCCAGAGAAGTTTCAGAAGACGGGGGACCAAGAGACTACGCTGGTTTTATGGAAGACGTTTGTCCTCGGCCGCTTGAAGTACTACTCTTAGTAATGATCACCCAAACAATGTCAAATTAATAGCGGAACTTGAGGCAGTTCAGTGGTACTATATCAGGAAGATTGCATCAATAGAGCAGCCGAGCTGCTGAGAGAGACTGACTCTACTGCCTGGAGCGAAGACGGGAGAGATATACAGTGATATATATATGGAAGAATGACATCGAGAGCTATACCAGTTCCCGAACTGGACGTCACTCTACTGCTTGCATGTCTATATATTTATATATATAGTAACGACATGCGTGATTCTCTGAGGACTATCTGCTCCTTCCTCCCTTTCCCAACCTCTGGATTTTTTCCTCTTTTCGACGAAGCACTATGCTCGGAACGTCATTTCCAATCCTATTTTTCCATCTAAAACTTTCGCCGAGTGCCAATCTAATATATAAAGAACTTTCGTTATTTTATATTTGTCTTCTATTTTTGATTCGCCTATAT
>NC_068983.1:69251279-69253155 GCF_001194135.2 Octopus bimaculoides
ATATATATATATATATATACATACACACACACACACACACACACACACACACACACACACATATATATATGTATACATACGAGGTCTGATGAATAAGTATCCGGACTGTTGCTATAGTAACGAAACTAAACCACACAGGGAGAAGCCGCTTGATAAAGATTGACTCTGAACTCTGCTGTGCATGTGCACTAAGTATTAACGTTCTAACTGACTTCCGCTGTTTACAGCAGTGCTTGGAAGGAAGGTGTGTAGCATGTGATTGTTGTATTGCCCTTGACAGAGGAAGCAGTCATGGCGACACCTGCTCAGATGACTGCACAGTGTTGCAGAACGTGTATGGAGCGGAGTGTGTGAGCCACACTCAAGTGTACGAGTGGCTCAGACGTTTCCAGGATGGCCGAAAAGATGTTGATATTGACGAACGTCCTGGGAGACCTGTGACCAGCAGAACGGAGAAAAACATCGCCGATATGCGTGCAAATCGTCGAATCATAATCCGTGAGTTATCAGAGGATGTGCAGACTAGTTACGGTTCAGTTCCGTTCATTATCACTGAAGATGTGTGTCTGCCAATTTGTGCCAAAACTGCTTTCAGCTAAGCAAGATGACATTCGAGTTGCAGGTGCACAAGATCTCTTTGATTGTGTCGAGAACGATGAACATTTTTTAAAAACTTTGCGTTGGCATCTGAGCAGGTATCCTCAAGCTTTTGGCAAAATTTGATGCAGAATCTTTGCTCACCTTTCTCTGTCATAGTCAACTTCCTTCCAAGCAGTGCTGTAAACAGCGGAAGTGAGCTGGAACGTTAAAACTTAGTGTGCATGCACAACAGAGTTCAAGGTCAATCTATGCCAAGCAGCTTTACTCTGTGTAATTTAGCTTCGTTACAATGGCAACAGTCCGGATATTTATTGATCAGACTATGTATATATATATGAAGAAATTTTATCCACCAATGCGGTGTTAAGCGCTCATTCTCGTTGTTCGACATTTGCGGATATATATATATAATATATATATATATAAGTGTGAGTGTGTGTGAGTGTGTGTGAGTGTGTGTGTGTGTGTGTGTGTGTGTATGTGTGTGTATATGTCTCTGTGTGTATGTATACATATATAAGTATGTATGTATGTGTATGATGTGTGTATGTATGTATTTAAAGATTTCACGCTCAAACTATTTCAAATATTAATCAAATTTCTCGAAATCACCCACTTCAGTCTTTGGACAACGCTGTCTACGATTTTCAAAAAGTTGGGATTGTCACGACTGAAAGGCTTTTGATGATATGTCTGCTCAATGGAGGCTGACATGGAACTGAACAACAACAGCAACAGCAACATATGTTAAATTAAAGCTGAAATTAAATATGCTTAATACTGCTTAGGTGAATAAACAATAAGTTATTTATATATTCTTGTAGTTATTTCTTTCTTTTCGAAATATTGCTTCAAAATGTGATATCTTGATTTCTTAGACATCCGTAGAAGAAGCTGGCTCTTCTATACAGGAACTCTAGGTGACTGATTAATTACTAGTGAAACAAACGAACGCACAGTAAAAGTTAAACAGCCAGTTAAAGCAAAAGAAAAGCAAACTGACACTCAGAGTTGCGAAATAAAAACATGGTAACGGAATAACTGCACAAGCGAAACATGAGTTTTGTTCTATTTTCAATCGGAAATTGGTGTTCACATGCTCACCCGCGCAGACACACACATATACAAATGTATGTATGCACGTATGTAGATGTATACATACATACATACATACACACACATATATATATACATATACATACACATTCATATATATATATATACTTGTATATATATATATATATACATATAGATATATACACAGATATATATATAT
>NC_068983.1:69253335-69255977 GCF_001194135.2 Octopus bimaculoides
TATATATGCACATACATATATATATAAATATATATGTATACATATATGAGTATGTATGTATGTATGTATGTATGTATGTATGTATGTATGTATGTATCGCGCCCTCTCTCTCATTCTCTCTCGCTCTATCGTTCTATATATATATATATATATAATACGTACATATATAGATACACACACATGCACACAGAGAGACACACACACACACTTACACACAGAGGCGTGACTGCGTGGTAAGAAGCTTGCTTCCCAACCACAAGGTTCCTGGTTCAGTCCCATTGCGTTGCCCTTTGGACAAGTGTCTTCTACTATAGCCTTGGGCCGATCAAAGCCTTGTAAGTGGATTTGGTAGACGGAAACTGAAAGAAGCCCGAGTATGTATTTATATAGGATCTTTGTTGTTTTCGTCACTGTTTACAATTTCGTACCAATTGTTTTCAAATCTAGCATATGGATTACGTTTTGTATATTAATTAAAAAAATGAAATTCATTTTTCATATATATCCATAATTAAAAAGTTATTAGTCTTTAAAATTTGCGAAATTTGGGTATTTTAACCGATTAGAAGCGAATATTTTACACATCACCATGGCGAAGAACTCTGTTTCCATAGTAACCAAAGATGCTGCGCATGCGCACGAGTAGTGTAACCACTAACTTTAGTGTAATCGACAAATTGATAGTACCTGGGTATCTTTAAAGCGTGGAAACAAACGCCGGTGTGGGACACACCGTTCCATTTGTGACTTTATGTGAAGAAGAAAGTATGAGAAAGAAAATTTATGTTATAAAATCCTAGAGTGTATTGCAAACTTTCGTTCTTAAATTTTTAAAAACTAATCAACGTCTGCTTTAAGCAATGCTTTTGACTGTTATTTCCAGCAACTCCTGTTGGTTGGCTCATAGCTTCGATATATTTAATTTGTTCGCGAATGTTTCCACTATTTTCACTGTTTACTTTGCCCGTGTATATATTAATGTTTCGACTGTTATTTTTAGCAACTCTTGTTGGTCTGTTAATAGCTTTTAAATATTTAATTTGCTCGCGAATGTTTTAATGTTAACCTTGCTCATGTATATTTTAATGTTTTAACTGTTATTTGTAGCAACTCCTGTTGGTTTGTTCGTAGCTTTTAAATATTTAATTTGCTCGCGAATGTTTTCATGTTTTTTCAGTTTACTGTAGATAGTTTAATGTTTTGACTTCCCGATCTCCACCTCCCCGACGATGGAAGAGGCAGCGAACGCGCAGTTTTCTGATTGCTGAAAATGATCAAACTTTGAAAATCTGTAACATTTTTGCAAACTTTTTCAGGAATAAATGAATAATAAATTCGGATTCTGCGTCAAAAATTACATCTATATGATACATTAAAAATTGTTTTAAAGATAATTGTAAACAGTGACGAAAGCCACAAATATCCTCCATATATGTATATATCTATGTGGGTCTTTGTGTCTGTGTTTGTCCCCCACCGCTTGACAACCGATAGAGTAAGTACTAGGCTTATGAAATAAGTCATGGGATCGATTTGTTTAACAAAAATCATTCAAAGCAGGACACCAGCATTGTTGCAGTCAAATGACTGAAACAAGTAAAAAAATAATACAATATATATGTGTGTGTGTGGTGTGTGTATTATATATACACATATATATGTGTGTGTGTGTGTGTTTGTATGTATGTATGTATATATATATATATATATATTATACTAGCAGAGGCACCCGGCGTTGCTCGGGAATGAAATTGTTGCTTGTATACTTGAAGAAAAAAAGGCAAAATATGCTGTATAGAAATTTGAGAGGACATTCTGTAGATGGACTCTCAGATGAATGATGGCTGGGCGCCTCTCACGAATGGGAAAAATTGAAGATGTGTCAAAAAGCCTCATTGGTACTTGGAAACTTTTACGAAAATTAAAATGGCGATTAAATGAAAAAAATGATTTACGTGAATATCCTCACAAGAGTAATTGAAATAAATGGCAATTGTGGAACCCTCCACGCACGCGCGCGCGCACACACACGTGTGTCTTTGTAAATATGTTTGTATACATTTATGTATGTGTGTGTTTGTAAGAGACAGAGTGTGAGTGAGAGAGAGAGGTTTGTTGTCATGTATACGTGCATGCATAAATATACATACATCTTTGGATGTATGCATATGACAACACAGCCCTTGATTCACTCATACTCTGTGTCTTACAAACACGCACGCGCGCGCATACACACGTATGTCTTTGTAAATATGTTTGTATACATTTATGTATGTGGTTGTTTGTAAGAGACAGAGTGTGAGTGAGTCAAGAGGTGTGTGCGTGTGTATGTGTGTGAGACAGAGTGAGAGAGCGGTGTGTATGTAGTATTTACTCTCTCTCTCTCTCTAATACACACGAACACACACAGTCACACACAAAATAGAGAGTGAAGCTTTTTGCCATTGTTACGTCAATACCGAAATACGCGCGTGCACATACACACGTGTGTCTTTATAAATATGTTTGTATACATTTATGTATGTGTGTGTTTGTAAGAGACAGAGTGTGAGTGAGAGAGAGAGGTTTGTTGTCATGTATACGTGCATGCATAAATATACATACATCTTTGGATGTATGCATATGACAACACAGCCCTTGAC
>NC_068983.1:69256208-69258488 GCF_001194135.2 Octopus bimaculoides
CACGAACACACACAGTCACACACAAAATAGAGAGTGAAGCTTTTTTGCCGTTGTTACGTCAATACCGGAAGTTGACATTGAGGAACCTTTTTAAAGAAGTGAATCTTAAATATAAAGCAATATTATTTATTTTTAATTAAAAAAATCAAATGAAGGGCCTAAGAGTTATCCGAGGTCAAATTATTCACGCATCACAAGTATGGAAGCATTTGGTGAAGTCGATTTCACGGGAAAAGCGATTACACACACATCTCTGTTTTATATATAGTATAGATGATGGCCTCTCCCGTCGAAGGCGACGTATGAAAGTACAATTGTATATCCTGTACATTAGCTCACACCCTCCATCAAATAAAAATCAACGTTGCCTGAACAGGTACACGGTGTATCACGCATCAGGTGTCAAAGTGATCGCAGAGCAAAGTCAGCTGAAGTGTTCTGCTCAAGAACACGATGCTTCAAAAGTTGTGCAGTCATTCTCCGAGTTTTCCGACTCTGTCGAGATCACGCAGCTTGTGATATATCATACCATGGTCGACATTATCAAAGGCATTTTGCAAAGTCGACATATATCACTGTCACGTCCACATTGTGGAGCAGCTGTTTTAACACCCAGTCGTATGCGCTGTAAGAGCTGTGTCAGGCACCTTCTACCTGGTAAAAAACCTTCGTGGTTGTCAGTCAGTAAGTCATTCTCTTCAAGGATCACAATTGGTTTCTTTCGGGCTATTCCTTCTATGACTTCACTGATGTGTGAGATCAGAGAGATAGGTCTATAATTTCTAGCACCAGCGTTTCTTCCTTCTTTATTGATAGGACATATTATTCCTTCCTTAAAATTGCCTGGGAACTTACCAATTGCAAGAGAACTCCGAAAAAGAAGGTGCAGTGGCTTTGCAAGGGCTCGTTCGAATTATTTGAAGATCGCTACGAATCGATCAGGGCCAGTTGAGTATGCGTCAACCTCATCTATAGTCAGTATTATATCTTCTTTGATGTCGATGAAGCCAATTATTATCACCCCCTTTCTTATAGATGTAGTGGCAAAGAACTCCGTTTGTTTCTTCACTTGTCTGTGTCCAAGAGGGATAATAAGGACACTTTTGACATGCCTATAGATTCTATATATATGCATATACATTCATAAATGGGTTTGTGTGTGTTTATGTGTGTGTGTCTGTGAGTGTGTGTGTGTGTGTGTGTGTGTGTGTGTGTGTGTGTGTGTGTGTGTGTGTATGTGAGCGCGCGTGTGTGTATATGCGTGCGTATGCCTGCATATGTATGTGCGTATATAGTCATGTTTGCTCATAATCATGTGTACGTAACTGATATACTCGTGTATTCATGTGCATCGTATATAGACATACGTACGCGCATATATGTATTATGAAACGCCGGTGTTAAAACGGGGGTAGCTGATGAAGGAGAATGTTCTCTATGTGGCTTGTGTGTTTTCTCGTCTACGTTTTGTTTGCAATGTCCTGTACCCAGATATGCACCTATACATACAGGTGGATGTCGGTATGCACATACCTGTACGTATATATGCATATACTCATTTACTATTTGTTTATATATATATATATATATATATATATATATATATATACACATGTATATAGAGGTTATGAGAGGTAATGGTGACAATAAGACCCAAAGGTGTCAGGTAATGGTGAGTAAGTACTATGGACTTATAGTTAAGCTCCAGGTTCGGTGATTATGCGACTGAGAAGTCCAACGTAGGTCATATATACACCCAATGAGACTGACGTTAAAACACCTGAAAGTAAGACACAGGCAAGCAAGACAATTCACATTAGGTCCCTTCTCGGAGCGACAGACATCAATGTTTCGTCATTGTTTTGACATTTCAATGCTGCGTACCGAATAGACCTACTGAAAGGTATGTCGCCGACGATGACTATAAGCTAAATAGTTTAAAAGGCATCTGCTGGCATGTCTCAGCGTTTCATGCCACGGGAAAAAATTCAGTTATTAATTGTAAACAGCTGGAGGTGTATAAACACAATCGAACACACATACACAATGTGTGTTTGTGTTGGTAGTTCGTGGGTCGGCTACGTTTAAGGCATCAGAGAATACATTCTCAATGTGCCAGGTGTTACAACAGCTCGAAGTAAATCACAAACTAGCGAGACAACTCACTTCAGAATATATTTCTTACGCTTAAAACTAGCTGGTTAGAATTCAAAATTGAATATTACACACACACACACACACACACACACACACACACACACACACACACACACACACACA
>NC_068983.1:69258983-69260114 GCF_001194135.2 Octopus bimaculoides
ATATATATATATATATATATATATATATATATATATATATATATATATATACACATACACTAGCATACAGAAGATGAAATGAAACAAACTACAATATTGATTTCAGTATAGACAGTTACTACACCGAAATGGACAGTTTGATGAACATGTTTCCACATATGCAGGCAACCAAGTTAATATGCAGTACGCCCCCTATACACACACACACACATAAAACACACACACACATAAAACACACACACACACACATAAAACACACACAAACACATACATACACACAAAAACGCACACACATATGTAAGTATATATATAGACATATTGAAATGGACAGTTCGATGCATTTGTCACATATATACACAACCAAATAAATAAAGACTATATGTAGAGTGTGTGTACACAGACACACAGACACACACAAACGCACACACACACACACACACACACACACACACACACATATATATATATATATATACATATATATATATATATACATACATGCATATATATATACGTATATATATACATATATATGCATATACACAGGTCCATGTATATAGCTATGTCCCTATATATCTATATATGTATATATACTTATATGCATATGCATATACATGAATGTTTATATTAGTATGCTCATATAAACATACACATATCCATGCATGTATATCTTTATACAGACCACAGATATACATATACATACACAGGAATATACGCCTATATTTACCTAAATCAAACATTCGCTGTCTATATATATATTTTACACCGGTCTTAGAAAACAATGCTTTTATTATTTCATGTCGTTTCTCTTCATTTAACGTTGATTTCCAAATCGACTAATAGAGGCAAACGAGTGAATCCGAGACAGAAATAATTAATTGGTTGGTTAATAAGAAGGAAATCTGTAATGGAAGGTGTCTATAATGCGTTTGATGAAAAAATCGACCGCCTCGTACATACATACATACATACATACATGCTACTGACACACACACACATATATATATTTACATATATATATACACACACACACATATATATCTATACATTTATAAATATATATATGTGTATGTACATATATATATAAACATATATACATGCATACCTATATATATATATATATATATATAT
>NC_068983.1:69264868-69265233 GCF_001194135.2 Octopus bimaculoides
ACACACACACACATATATATATTTACATATATGTTATACATATCTATATACATACATATATATATATGTATACATATACGTATATATGTATATATATATGTATCTACACATATATATATATTTGAATATGTAAATGTACAAATATTTATATATGTACATAAACACACACACTCACACACACACGAATAGACATAGGCACACAGGCACACACAGAGACATATATGTATGCAGATACATACATATATGTACAGCTATGTATACGCATATTAGCTTATATATTGCTATACACATATGTAAGTATATAAATTTATTCATACACACTTATATATACACACACACACACACACACACACACACACACACAC
>NC_068983.1:69265243-69265773 GCF_001194135.2 Octopus bimaculoides
TATATATATATATATGTATATACACATATGATTATGTAATCATCCATGTAGAGATATGTATATGATCTCATGTATGATGGTACGTGTCTGATATGTGTATGCCTATAGATTCTATATATATGCATATACATTCATATATGGGTTTGTGTGTGTTTATGTGTATGTGTCTGTGAGTGCGCGCGTGTGTGTATATGCGTGCGTATGCCTGCACATGTATGTGCGTATATAGTCATGTTTGCTCATAATCATGTGTACATAACTGATATACTCGTGTATTCATGTGCATCGTATATAGACATACGTACGCGCATATATGTATTATGAAGCGCCGGTGTTAAAACGGGGGTAGCTGATGAAGGAGAATGTTCTCTATGTGGCTTGTGTGTTTTCTCGTCTACGTTTTGTTTGCAATGTCCTGTACCCAGATATGCACCTAGACATACAGGTGGATGTTGGTATGCACATACCTGTACGTATATATGCATATACTCATTTACTATTTGTTTATATATATATATATATATATATAT
>NC_068983.1:69266103-69267671 GCF_001194135.2 Octopus bimaculoides
TATATATATATATATATATATATATATATATGTATATATGCACTCATACATACATACATACATACATATATATATGCAGTTCGAGTTTACAAAAAATACTTACGTGCGCACATACCCACAGGCATATATTTATTATGTATATATGTATATACATATATATACACATGAATATATATATATATATACACACACACACTCATATATGTATGTATATAGTTCGAATTTGCAAAAAAAGCGAAGACAGGTGTAGGAACAACAAGTAGATGCATCAGTTTTACAGAAAGGAATAATATTTTAATATTTATTACTTTGTACTTTTTAAATTTTCATTATAGGTCTTTTTATTGTATTTACTTATTAAATTTTTCTATATGTGAATGTGGATTTTCATGGATGAATTCAATTATTGTGGTTTTTGTCTCTAAATTATATATTTATACATTATATATTTTGAAATTTAATTTAATTTTAATTCTGATAAATTAAATTGAATTTTTCCCTGTAAATTTGGATTTTTGTCCCTAATATTATTATCATTATTATATATATTCCCTTTTCTCTCTTTCTCTTTCGCTTGTTTCAGTCATTTGACTGCGGCCATGCTGGAGCACCGCCTTTTAGTCGAGCCAATCGACCCCAGCACTTATTCTCTGGAAGCCTGGTACTTATTCTATCAGTCTATTTTGCCGAACCACTAAGTAACGGGGACGTAAACACACCAGCATCGGTTGTCAAGTGATGTTGGGGGTACAAACACAGACACACAAACATATATACATTTATATATATATATAGAGAGAGAGAGAGAGGGGAGACAAACTGATAGAAACAGCAGGAGATACATACATACATACATATTAAATATTTCGATGGATATGCTTTATACATGCAGATATATACATATATGATTATTAATATTAGAAATGATCTAATTATAAATCTCAGAGAGAATGAAGCAGCAGTATTACGATAAAACAGTTGTATACTGTCAACTTAATGTGACAGTCCCAATAAGGGGACTGTCCCTAATTGCGACAGTCACATTAAGTTGACAGTATACAACTGCTTTATATTAATATTGAAATTGAGAATGTGTCTCACATTGTTTTTGATATTTCTTAGTGCGGTATTTTGTCTATCTTTACGTTCTGAGTTCAAATTTCACTAATGTTAACTTTGCCCTTCATCTTTCCGGGGTCGATATATTAAATACCAGTTGAGTAATGAGGTCGATCTAATCGACTGGCCCCTCCCCCAACATTTTGGGCCTTGTGCCTAGAGGAGAAAAGGATATTTCTACTAAGTACGCTATGTTTGTATGTTTGTATGTATGTATGTATGTATGTATGTTTGCATGTGTATATGTGTGTACGTATGTATGTGTACATCTATCTATCCATCTATCTATTTGTCTATCTATCTATCTATCTATCTATCTATCTATCTATCTATCTATCTATCTATCTATTTACCTATCTATACTAATACATTTGCGCCCATGTATGTATATAGGTCTATTTATATGTATATGTATATATATATATATATATATATATATATATATATAT
>NC_068983.1:69270285-69271736 GCF_001194135.2 Octopus bimaculoides
ATATATATATATATATATATATATATATATATATATATAGATATGTATGTATATATAAATGCATATATATATATATATACATATATATAAATAGATAGATAGATATGTAGAATTATATATACACACACATATAAACTTATATTTACGTGTGTATAAATACATATATATATACATATACATATATTATTTCTAATGTATATATCTATACACATAACATAGTACACTAAATATATATATATATATATATATATATATATATATATATCATATGTGTGTGTGTGTGTGTATGTTTATATATATATATATATATACACACACACTCCTATATATTGAGACAGAGTTTCGTTGAGACATTTGAGATGCGCGTGCATAAGAAAGGTGTCACGTGTCATAGATATAAAAATGCTCGTTCAGCTTCGATATATATTGTATTTCTTTACGTTCTAAGTTAAAATTATGCCGAGGTCTATATATTAAGTACGAGTTGAGTATTGGGGGTCGATCTAATCGACTGCCCCCCACCCCCCAAAGTTTCGGGCCTTGTGCCTAGTGCAGAAAAGGAGATATGTACTATTTCTAAAACGTCTCTGAAGATATTTTGTCTCAGACAAAATTCACAGCAATTAGTCTTTTACGTTTTTGCTCATAATCGTGTATTTATATGCATCGTATATAGACATACGTACGCACATATATGTATTATGTATGTATATATATACACATGTATATAGAGGTTATGAGAGGTAATGGTGACAATAAGACCCAAAGGTGTCAGATAATGGTGAGTAAGTGCCATGGACTTATAGTTAAGCTCCAGGTTCGGTGATTATGCGACTGAGTAGTCCAATGTAGGTCATATATCAGCATGTGTATATATATATATATATATATGTATATATATACACACATACATACATACATACATACATACATACATACATACATACATACATACATACATATATACATATATATGTAGTTCGAGTTTACAAAAAATACATACAATTGAGCTCTATCATTTAAGCTTAATTAAAATATAATTTCTTTTTAAAATAAAAAAGTGAATCCAATTTTTTGCCTGACATATATATTTTTTCATATTTTACCTCACAACTTTTTTGATACACATTTTTGTTGCATGGGACCAAAACTATGAAATTCTTCATGCTTTCTTCTATCACTGAAGCTAAGATAAATATATTTTGCTTTTAAAATAAAAAAGTTATTTAGATCTAAACCTGATTGGAGGCATTATTTACTCTCCTATAACGTTGCTACAAATTTTGATGTAAACTTTTATCTACTGGATCAAATCTCAATTTCTTTATGCCAAAATGTAGCTAGGGATCAGTACTCTTCAAAAAGGTTAACAGTTTTCAGTTTGGTTAAGAACGGAATTAGCGACAAGCTCTGAAATTTGCTGCGTGTGAGTAAATATATATATATTTATA
>NC_068983.1:69272035-69273672 GCF_001194135.2 Octopus bimaculoides
ATATATATATATATATATATATATATATATATACATACACACGCACACACAACCATATATATATATATATATATATAGATAGAGAGAGAGAGAGAGAGAGAGAGATAAATAGATAGATAGACAGACAGACAGACAGATAGACATAGGCGTAAGGATGAGCATCCAAAAACAGATGATCAATAAGTTTAGCAATTATTTTAGTATATCGCAATGCAAAAACATACATAACGACAGAAAGGTGCATTCCAGGAATTTTGAGACACCGAAGTACAAAATTCTAACTTCTTTCAAACTAGTATTCTCTGAATTCAATGCTCTTGATATATAGCTCGAGCTATGAACACCCCATGGAAGGACTCCACAACAAAGATGTCCGGGACCCTTGTCACCGCTTCCATCTTTAGAACGATTGCTTTTGTGGTTCACCTTCAGCATAGGGAAGAATCAGAATTGACAGGGAGCAATATCTGAACTGTAGGGAGGTTGAGGGAGAGTTTTGATGCACATCTCTGTCAAATACCAGGATGTCTTAGTGTAGATTGTTTTAGTGCAGGTGCTCTGGTCTTTTGAGACAAAATCTCTGAACTTCCACCAAACCGCCACAGAGTACTCTTTGTTAGCCAGCTGACCACAGGGAGCCCTATGGATGTAGATGATTTTGTTGCTGCTGATAGATTTTTTTAGCCTTGCCTCTTGTGCTAGAGAGAAACATGATCGGCTCATACAAGTTAATCCATAAGCTGTCTGGAACATTTCATATGTTTCTGCAGCGTTTTTGCTAAGTTTAACACGAAACTTTGCTGTCTTCATGTCTCGACTACTTTCTGCAAACTAGTCAGCTGTGACCAGCAGTGCTTAGTAGGGTGTGTTCAAAGCATTGTTACATCCGTCCCCTACAATCTGGAATAACAAATGTTGGCAAGTCAATTTATTAGATGTAGGAGGGGTGTTGGAAAGTTCCTGGCTTTTGAGTAAAAGAAAATACAGGTGGATCATTTAATCATGACATTATTCCACATATTCCCCTTTCAGATTCACATGCTTATTGCAGCGGTCTTTCAGTTGTTTTCTAAGGAAGGTTGAGCCTCCAACCAAGCTTTTCACGATATCCTTAGAGCCAAGTACAATTTAGCACCCTCTCATATGGTAATGGTATATTAGAAGTACAATAACCTAGCACATTTATAACTACTTCTAGAAAAAAAAAAAGGGCTGAAAACTTTTGGAATCTCATACAAATAAAACTAACACAAACAAACTAATTACCTAAATTAACATAACAGTGAAACTTTTCAATTCTACATCTATCACATTGGCCAAATCAGTTATATGGAGTCAGTTACTGATGAAAACATCACTTGATCCTGAAGATGGGTTTGAAGACCTAGAAACGTTCAAGATGGGTTTGTTACATTTAATGTTCCAAGCAAACTGCGCGGATCTCGTGGTAAAGTAAGAAAAAAATATTTAAAAAAAAAAGGAAAAAGGAAAAGAAGAGCCAAAATCTTTCTTTAAAAATGAAGTAAACTAAAGTGCAGAATTGTTATCAAAACAACGCACACATACACACACAAGCATACATACGTACACGAATACACCCATGCAAAGAAAACACACACATAAGTATATATATATAT
>NC_068983.1:69276255-69277559 GCF_001194135.2 Octopus bimaculoides
GAAAACGTGAAGTCGATGTAATCGATTTACCCCTCCCTCGGAATTGCTGGCCTTGTGCCTAGAGTGGAATACACTTTAAAATTCATGATGACTGAGACTAAGTTTCGCCTGATGGTTTATTTAAGTCTCATTGAATTAGACGTCTAAAAAACAGTCTCATTCAACACGGATTTTAATCTCTTTTATTTTTACTGTCTGTGTATCTAGCAATCTATTTAGGTACATAGATAGATAAACTGACATATGTACGTATATACACAATCATGTCTATCCATCTATCTATCTATCTATCTATCTATCTATCTATCTATCTATCTATCTATCTATCTATCTATCTATCTGGGTTAGTAGATAGATAGATATATTGACATTTATATACATCATCATGCATACGCACATAAACGCGCAAACACACGGGTGTGGTGAAACTATGGAACTACATACTTGGCATATGTGTACGAAATACGATGCTGGGGAATTCATGCCCCGTTCATTTGTGTCGATTCGAGACTGATATCAGCACCAAACCGTTTCTTTCTCTCTCTCTCTCTCTCTCTCTCTCTCTCTCTCTCTCTCTCTCCCTCTCCACACACACAGACACACACGCACACACGCACACACACACACACACACACACACAATGTATCTTTGGATGCATGCATCTTCGTGTATACTTATATACCTACATACACAGATAAATACATACATGCATAGATAAATATATACATGTATATATGTATATATAAGTGTGTGAGTATGTATTACATGCATGCATGCATGCATGTAAGAGTGTATGTATGTGTGCAAATTTCAATCTTTTGTTTTATGCATGTATTCTCATGCATATATACTTGCATATCTAGACATGCTCGTATGTACAAAAATGATAAACTTCTGGAAAGTTTTACAGGCTTTTACAGTTCCAGTGATGGCTTGGATCTGTAGTCTTCGAATCAGCTTTCTACTATCAGGTTTTGAGAAGCCTAATTTCTCAAGATTAGTATTTAGGCAGCGTGTTACATATCTCAGTGTCCCAATATTTACAGGTATAAACCTGAACTGCAGATTTCTCAATAGTTCAGCGTAAGTATTCTCTTTTTCGTTGATCTTTAAGCTTTATGTTAACATCCGCTGGGCATCTGATTTCCACAATTGTACACAGTTTCTCTTCTCTATCCCAAACGTTTAATATTTTCCGGACACTATCTGGTTCCTCAAACAAGGCTTGTCTGCTGAATACTAGATAAAGTATTTAAATGCATACATGGCTGAAACAAATAAAATGTGTGTATATATATATATAT
>NC_068983.1:69278020-69293347 GCF_001194135.2 Octopus bimaculoides
ATATATATATATATATATAGTGTTTGTGTGTCTGTCCCTGTCCCCACAACATCGCTTGATAACTGATGCTGGTGTGTTTACGTCCCCGTAACTTATCGGTTCGGCAAAAGAGACCGATAGAATAAGTACTAGGCTTACAAAGAATAAGTCCTGGGGTCGATTTGCTCGACTAAAGACAGCGCTCCTGCATGGTCGCAGTCAAATATTCTCTGTAGAGTAAGATCGGACAACCAGAGAAAATGTGGTTTATTATTTCTTCATAATCTTCAGCTACTTCACATCTTCTCCTACATTAAGTGCTTCTCCCACTTTAAGTGCTTCTCCCACATTAAGTGCTTATGGCAGCTTCGATTTTGTTCCGCAGTCAAAGATACTTCAGTCTGAATTTGGGTCCAGAGCATCTCAGCCATAGTTGTATGTTTTCTTTATCTATTTACAGAGATCAATTTTTTTCAGTTGTTGACTACTTAAGGTTTTTACTTTACATCGTTCTAACTAATACTAACTTTATTTTCTAACTTTACGAGGGTGGTCTGAAAAGTTCATAGGCTGACTTTGAAGGAATAATGTTAGAGCTGTGGAATCTTGCATGCATTAATTTCAATTCTTTTTTTTTTTTTCAGCATTGTTTTTTTCCAGCTAAACTGAACATTTCACTGTTCAAAGAAGACTTCGAAAATAATTAGTAGCGACCTTCAATTGAAAACAGGCAAAATTTAGCATTCTAGTGTTACCAAATACCTGCAAAAAAAAAAAAAAATGTTTAGCACCCAAAGACATTCCTGCTGATACATTTACTACATTAGTAGTAGACATGCTCCAGCTATATCATCAATACGGAAGTGGGCATCTGTATTTGGGAGGAGAAGGGAAAGTCATGAAGACGACCCAAGGTCTGAAACTCCTGCAGCTGCCACGACCAAAGAAAACATTAATCGTGTTCAGCACGATGGTGATGGATAACAGGCGATTGACTATAACTCAAATGATCAATGCTATTAGCATATACGGTGAGAAAGTTGAGAATATTCTGCACATTGAATTTGATATGACGAAGGTTTCTGCTTGGTGGATGCCACGTCTCCTGACACCTGATCAAAAGATTACCAGGCTGGTCACATCACTGGAAAATGTAACATTGTTTCGGGCAGATCAAGCTAGTTTCCTTGAACGTTTGCTAAGCCAAGATGAGTGATGCTAAGCCAAAGGCTAAGAGATAATCCATGCAATAGAAACACTTCTCCTCACCTTCTCCAAAGTGATGGCCTCAGATTATTGGAATGGAAAACACATTGTGCTTATTGACTATCTTTATAAGGGCCACACCATCAATAGAAAGTAGTATGCCAACTTGCTGAGGCAGTTACGAAAGGCTATGAAGACCAAATTCTCAGAAAAACTGACAAAAAGGATCTTGTTTCATCAAGATAATGCTCCTCGATCTTGCTTTCAATGTCTGCTGTGTGTGACTGTGGCTTTAGACTGGCTGATCACCTTCCTTTTCCTCTTGATTTGGCCCCGTCTGATTATCATCTCCCTCCCAAAATGACAAAAACACTTGGCTGGGGACCATATTGCAGTGATGAGGACGTCATATCTGCTGTTGATGACCAACGGGATCAAGGCTTCTTCACCAATGCAAGCACTTCTATTGATACAAGCACTTTAACACCGATAAAAGTGTGTCGACCACAAGGGGGACTGTGTTGAGAAACAAACCTCATTTGGTCACATTCCATGAGAATATCTTTGTCAGCCTATGCACTTTTCAGCCAATCCTGCTATGTTTATGTTTAGTAGTTATTTGTATTTCTATACCTTTGTTCTATACATGATATTTTAGTAATTTGACAGTGGATGTTTAAGAATTGTTTTCTAATTACATAATATCCATATCGTGTCTGTATTTCTGGTTAATATATTCTCTCTGTGTCAGATTTTGAGTGGAATATTCTAAATACAGTCGTTATTTTCCTAGTTTTTCTGGGTAGTTTTGTTAATTCACTTAAAGCTCAATTGAGTATATAATAATTATGTATTATTATAACTTATCGGGACAGCTTGACCATTAATGCATAATGCCTTATTTTTATTTTTATTTATTTTCCATTTAGCTCTGTTGTACGGATTAATCCAAAGCGTCTACAATATTCCTTCCTCGTCTTTTCTTTTATTGTTTGTGTTGCACACATCAATTTCATAGATTTCTAAATATTTCTCAGTCTGATTTTGGTCTAATTCTCTTATCTCTGCTTCTTTGTCAAGTACATTATATCCTTCATTAATTTTCCTCTCTTCATGGTTGTCTTGGCGTATGTTTGTTATGCGAATCTCATACAATTATTATTATTATCATCATCATCATCATTATTAATATTATTATTATTATTATTATTATTATTATTATTATTATTATTATTATTATTATTATTATTATTATTATCATCATCATCATTATTATTATTATTATTATTATTATTATTCGATTGGCAGACTCATGAGAATACTGGAGAAAAAGTTGTGTAATATTTGTTGTGGTTTTGTTTTTAGTTCAAATTCTGCTGAGGTCAACTTTGCCTTTCATCGAGGAATGAAGTAATAAACATATACTGCGGTCAATGTAATTGTTTAACTCTTCCCCTAAAGAATCGCTGGATCTTGCCTACATGAGAAATAATGAAAATAGAAATAATTATTACGGAGAAGCAAAATGATTAGTAGTTTTCCTTCCGACTCATTATGTACAATGTTTAAATTCCACTGGGGTTGACTTTCCCTTTATCCTTTCGTGATCGATAAATAGAGTACCTGTTGAGCACTGGTGTAGATATAATCGACTAGCCCCTTCACCCTAAAATTTCAGGCCTTGTGCGTTTCGCAGAAAGGATTGTGATTATTATTATTATTATTATTAAAGCGGCGAGCTGGTAGAATCGTTAGCAGGCCGGGACAAAATGGTTAGCGGCATTTCGTCCATCTTTACACACTGAGTTAAAATTCCACCGAGGTCGGCTCTACTTTTATCCCTTCGGAGTCCATGAAATGAGTTGATAAAAGTCTGTTCAATTGATGTTTGTCAACGCCCATAGTCCACGAATACAATACTGTACTTCAGTATCCTAGTTCAGGCCCCTTAACACATTTAAACTTAACAATACATGATCATTAATAACTTGAATATTGCAAATCTCCATTTCAAGCAATGCTCTGAGTCACCACTCAAGGGATTAGTAGTGCACTGAGTAGCAGTCTTGATGCTATTGCCTTAGTCATTTTCGAAACAGAAAATTGTTTCTTAAACTAGCCAATTATGGAATATCTTGTATAGTTTTTTTACATCAACAAATCAATTCTATGACAAGTCTGAAAGTTGCCGCCAACCGTCATTCGTCTGACATTTATTATAAAATCGATGTAGGAGAAGATTCTTTATTAGCATACTGTGATGCAACAGTTGACAGCTTTATTTATTAAAATATCATACTTGGCTCTCGCAGCTGGTCTTTTCAGTAACCTGATATCGAGCAAGCTTCCAAGACCAACCCAATGTCTTTCTATCCACATCATAAAGTTTCTGGTATTTTCCTCTAATTCAATGGATAGGACTGCTTTGGATAAGTCGTCTCATGGGATAGACTTCTAGGTTCAAAATTTATACTTGATTTGAGATGAGATTCTTACATTATGTCTTTTGCCAGGGTTATAGCTAGGATAGTGGACCCGTTATATCGTTCAAAAGACTTTCTAACACCTGTAGTTCAGTTGTATGGTTCCAAGTGCAAATTTGACCAGAATGGAATACTTCTCATTTACTTAAGCGGGTTCTTCAAAACATCTGCTGTCCACTATTGATAGAGTGTAGAAATGGTAATGAATTTTGTTTTGTCTCTCCAAACACTCTATCGCCTACAAAATACTGCAAGTTATAGTCTTTTTGTGGAGGTACTTCTATATAGAGAAGGTGTGTGGCTTAGAGATTAAGGTATTCGACTTACGACCATACGATCGCGAGTTCGATTTCCGGCGGCGCGTTGTGTCCTTCAATAAGACAGTAGTATCTATGATTCAAAGGGACCAGTCTTGTCAATTTCAGTGCCACACTTCCTAACGCCAACCACTCCGAGAGTGTAGTGGGTGCTTTTATGTGCCACCGGCACGAAGGCCAGTCACGAGGTACTGGCAACGGCCACGTTCGAAATGGTGTATTTTACGTGCCACCTGCACAGGAGCTCTAAACGAAATAGGCGATGGCAATACGATATATATATATATATATATATATATATATATATATATATATATATATATATATATATATACGTGTGTGTGTGTGTGTGTGTGTGTCTCATTGGAAATAATTATATAAATGCAATGGATATTTATGGATCTCTGAAGACTATGTTAAGAGTACGTGTGTCTATGGAGTGCTCAGCCACCTTAATTTCAGAAGCAGGCTCTTCCGTTGATCGGATCAACTGGAATCCTCGTAGTCGTAACCAACGGAGTGCCACTTCTATAGAAAGTATTCATATTAGCACCATGTCATCGTTTAACTTGTCCGAGATAAACTTTCTTTTTGTTGTTTTTCTATAGAATATGATCATGATCTATTTAACTTAAAGGTTAACAAGTATCTAATGTTCGAGACTTTTTAATAGTTTTATCGGTTCTTTTATTACTATCTCTTTTTAGTCTATATTAGTTGCTTGTTTATTACCATCTTATTTACCATATTTCATTGCCAGTTATAGGCAGTTCTTTTTTTCCTGCCATCTCATCGTATTCCATTTAAATCTTTATTTCATTGCTATCATTTACTTGCTATCCGATATATATATATATAACAGATAGCAATATAGCTTATTTGGTATTAATGCTAATCCCTTTTTCCTCTAACGGTTGTCCTATGATCTTTGCTTGGAGCGATTTCGATTAAAGACAAAAGTTCTCTATTGAAAGCAAGTGCAGACGTATTACGCATACACAGATTTGTAGAAAATTTTGAGCGCCAGACAATATTCTAGATATTATACGCTAAACCTTGGTCTTCAGTTGATCTCTGTCCACCTCTTTCAAACATAAACACAAATATGCATATATACGAAAACGTACTTTCACCTCAACCCTCATCGAATTTTTCCGACGTGGATAACTAATCTTGCGAGAAAATAACGAAAATATAAAAACAAATGAAAATAGCAAAAACATTTTCAGAAAAGCTACACACTGTCTAAATATGGACAACATTATGGAAACCACACCAAGACCAAAACCAAATACAGGCTAATCCACTACAATTCAACCGTCATCATTATCAACACACCCACCTCAACAAAATGAAAACACACAGAAGAGCAGTACAAGGAGATACACAAACACAACAAAGTACAACCATCACAAACATTGTGCAGATAAGGAGCACAAAAAAAAAAATGATGTCCTTTATCGCATAAAGAGACATTGAAAAAGAGGGAGATTTCTTCAGCGCTAGTACTTTCAAATTGGCACAAAATTTGAAAAGACGTGAGGACCTAGAACAAATAGTGCGAGACATTTTGCCAACGTTCTAACGATTTTGCCTGTCCACTGCTCTTTTGTTAGTAATTTAAATAACTGGTTAGCAATACTAAGGTGGTGGTGGTGGGGAGGTAGTCAATACCATCAACTCCTGTACTTGACTGTTACTTTATTTTATAGGTCCCGAAAGAACGGAAGTTAAAAATTGCTTCCTTTAGGTATACTTCCTCCAAGGAAGCTTAACCATAGCCAATCCCTATGATCAAGCTTGGATCGGTTACTGTATTGTATGAAAAATCCGATGATTTGACTACGAATATATTCTAATTGATAACAATTCTGATTAATACTTCTAAACACGTACCAATTATTCACTATTTAGAATTGAAATGCTTGTAATATACGTTTTTGAAGTATATCCCTTTTTACTTGAATACGAAATATCAGATAGCGGTGCTGCTATTCATACCCGATTAAAATTGTATATCATTACAATGTTATAAGCGGACACTGAATGTCAATTTTCCACATATTAAACAGGTTTCAATAAATTCTTTCATATTAAGCTTCTTTTTTGTTTCGTAAATATATTTTTCAAATGATAATCAAGTGACTCGCAAAGTTGGACGATGCAGACATGTAAGAGTTAAGTAATAAAAGCAATCATTAATCACAATTATGGATTTCTGTGGTAATCATGATATACTTTCGACCAGTAATAGACACATAGTTACATGCATGGTTGGAATAATTGAAGGAGGAAGCCACCATCACAACATAGATTGCGCAAATTGTGCAGTGAAAAAATTTATTTTATAGCATTGCCTTATGCATGGAGCAATTATAATAGATGTTTAATTTAATGTCTACTAATATAATTATCTTGTTCCATTGTATATTTCAATAAGCTTGGATCGGTTACTGCACTCACACACACACACACACACACACATAAACGTATGCATGCTTGTGTGTGTATGTGTGTGTATGCGTGTATATGTGTGTGTATGAGTATGTATGCGTGTATGTTTGTGTGTATCTATCATTTATCTCTTTATACATCAATCTACACACAAACCTATACACAAGTAGAAATGCCCAATCTTGCTCACTTTTATTAATACTTAAAATATACAATCACACGAATTCGCTTTATTTTCAAAAACTGCTTCAAAAAGATACTCCAGTTGGCCCAGGAATGTTAAATCAGTTAAAATTATCGCATTCATGTTACATGGAAGATGGTTTAAACTGAGCTACGTAAAAATGCGGAAAATCATCGCATTGATAATGAACTATACCCCGGTATTCTTATTCTTTTTCTAAGAAAACAGGTCCCCAGACCCGCCCCCAATGCTGTATTGATTTACATAATTACTTTAAGGGAGGTATTTTTCTAATCAGAACTTTTTAAAACATCATTTACAATAATTTCAACCAGTCATGCACATATAAGAAGCTGGTCTATAGCCCTTTTTGCACCATCGACTGGTTTCATCCAAGATGTTAAATGAAAACTGGCCCATTGATAACAAAACCGCAGCATTATTAATTTGAACTGTTGTATATGACCAGCTCTATCGCATTGAACCCAGTACTGAGGTCACATGGAAAACCTTCGAAAACTAATTGCTTGTTGAGGGATTCATTTCCCGGCGCTTATGTTTTTTGATCAGGTTAATGTATGTGCGTTTTCCTGTTATTTAGCAGATGTTGTCCGACTTATTCCATACAATTATGGAACTGATCATAAGTCTCTTCGCTTACCTGAGATTGAAGCTTTCGGTGTTTTATGAGAGCTTCCATTTACGTCGTGCGCACGCTTTACACACTGGGTTTATGCTTTTGGTTAACTCTGTCATTATTTACTGAACCTTTCCACGATGCACTTTTGCTAATATCTATGTATTTTTACCGCTCTTTCTTTGGAAGAAGGTAGAGAAGGAGAGAGTGAAGAGAAGACAGACAACCCTCCAACGTGAATGGCTTCGTTGGAAAAGTTTTCCTATGTTCAACACTCTGGCGAAATTCCATTTACATATCAGCTGCAAATGATATTAAAAATAGATATTTCTCAGCATCATTTCAAATAGGTTTTTAAATTAAAAATGAGTCTATTAAGGGTGTATATATTATTTATGTATGTATCTACAATGTACATTAGTGTCTATATCTATGCTTGCAAGTTTTTCTATGTATTCATGAATGTTAGCATGTAAGAATGTATGCGTGTAGGTATGTATGCATGTATAATTATTTGTATGTATGTATGTATGTATGTATGTATGTATGTATGTATGTATGTTTGTTTGTGTGTATGTATGCATGTATGTATACATGCATGAGGTCATTATTTTTAAATCCCTTGATTTCTTCATTTAAAGGAGCTGCTTCAAAAATAAGTAGAACCTATTGATATCACAGATTTTGTGCGGTTTCCATTTGACGTCAAGATTTTGCAGGTTTTTATATCCATGGAATGTATTTCCTCAATAAATTGTCAGTCAACTATACCAAATGTTGCTATCGGTCTTGGTATTGCAAATGCATTGAGGGATATTGTGTTGTAAGAGAAGAGCTGCCACTAATTGTAAAAGAAGAGCTGCTGTAATATTCTCTGGTTACTCTATCTTTGTACACACTGTGTGATATAATTTCATCAATGCATTAGTGATTGCAGCATTCTTTGTGTGGAACTGGAAAGATAGAGAGACCGTTGATGCAGAGATTCTTGGTCCGAGGGACTCATTTACCCTGTTCAACAATACAATATTTTCACTTCTTTTGGCCAAATTCCATTCCTATGTCAACTAAAAATGTTATTACTTCTACCTGTTTTTTCTTTGTTTTTCTGGGGGGGTTTTTTTGTATTGTGAATAGTTTTAGATCTTGAGGTCATCCACAAAGAAATTATGGGTTACATTAGTATCTTCAGCAGTTGCAGACCCTAGTATGTAGCCGTTTGAATGGATTTAATGCCAAAATTAACATAGTTACAGGTAGACCTGGAATATTGCCCTTGAAATATTTATAACATCAAAGACAACCCTTCTACTCTCATCTGTAAGTGTGAGGGTTGTTACCCAAATCTTTATGAGCCTCACAATGGCAGCAGCTAAGGTAGCAGTTACTTTTGCCAGATGTGGAGACTTCGGCAACCATGAATGGAGACGAGAGCCGAATGCGTTTCCATAATTAAGCCATGCTAGCACAAGGTTTCTACAGCACAGTTTCGTTTATCAAAAGTTGGTCGGCACTTCCCCACACCCCTTTGTTTCCATCTGCTTCTTCATTAGTCACTATGTTATTGGACTCAGAATGATCCAGGAGAAGTTGTCTGAGACATCGTGTATAAAGCCTGTATATAATGTTTGGGCAAGTAAGGGACTTATAGCTGCCCGCCAACTCAATGGTTTCTTTCTTTGATATAAGATTTGCTTGCGTTATAGCAAACCAATTTATTTAAATGTAATTCTGGCCTTCCATAATTCTTGTGAATATACGTATTAATGAGTTTCTGTAGAAGTTCAACCTCTTTTAGCAGTATCCAGCTATTAGGTCTCTTCCAGGTGTTTTTGCCTACAGTTATAGTGAAAGTTTCATGGTCGATTATGGATGTTTTAATGTCGATGCTGCTATACTATTCTTTCCCAGCTGTATCTATTCACGATACATTCTCGTTGAAATTCTCCCTTCTGTTACAGAAATAAAACACAAATTATTCAAGATCTTGAGAAGAAGCTCTCTTAACAGTAATGTTTTTCTTCCTTTTTTGCCGGTATAATGCCTGTGGATTGGAAGCAGATTTGGGATTTATACGGGATCACTTGAAAACTTTTCTATGATAACGTCTTTTGCTCAGCATCTTTACTTTGAACAATATTAAAATAACTAGCTTTTACTCAAGTACTTGGTGCAGCTTAAAACTATTATAAACATATTAGTAATACATATGAAAACAGAAAATCGTTGATTTACGGAGAGCTGTGTGGCAACACTTATTAAATGCAGCCAAAGAAATAAACACTGAGTGACTGCAAAAGCGAATACTTGAAGCAAGTGTGGTTTCAGGCCATCATTTTTTTCTATGTTTTTCTATGTGAGTACTGACACTCTGAGCAACTGATTTACTACGCGAAGATATCTCTGAGGACATAGAAAAACTACTAACAATAGATATGCTTACATCAATAGTGATATTGATTGGCTGCCTCCTCTTTGTAAAACAATAACAATGAGGCACAAATCTTAACATTGATTCATGTAGACTTTGAATGGGTCATCGTATCTTTCGATGGGATCTACTGAGACCGATGGCAGCGTAGGAGTTGTGAAAGAGCTTCTTGGAAAGAGCTTCTTGGAAAGAGCTTCTTGGAAAGAGCTTCTTGGAAAGAGCTTCTTGGAAAGAGCTTCTTGGAAAGAGCTTCTTGGAAAGAGCTTCTTGGAAAGAGCTTCTTGATGACCAAGGAAACGTCGAAGGAGAAGTTGCATACCACTATTATAATATGTCAAACGAAAGGCTTACCTTTGGTTAGCTGAAGATTATGCATGGCTTTGTGGTCAGAAAACAGCAGAGAATCAGTAATATAGATAGCCAAAGTAGTGTATTTTGGGGAAAGAACAGGTATATTTGTTCTGAATTTTAGATTGAACTTTTGCCATCCAGGATAAGGAAATGACAACAAAATATCTGATGCATAAACAGTATTTGGATGACAGTAAAACACCTAGATACACAAATGATAAAGACTGTTTGGAATTAATACTGAAGATGTGGCCCATGTCATGAGCTGCTGTCCGAAAATGTCATCACAATAGTATGTACACATAAGGTATGATGTAGCGGTGAAAACACAATAAAATAAAATATGTAGAAAGGTTAGTCCAAAATATCAAGAAAAGACGTGCAAGGCTGATGTAAGAAGGCATACTCACCCATTATATGAAAGAATACAAGTGAAATGTTCTTAGTGAAGCTTCGGCAAAATGTTGGCATGGCGGATAAGTTAAACGATCTGAGAGAGAGAAAAGAAAATGCAGAAGATATTACGATAATATTAAAATAAAAGAGCAGGTAAAAGCATTTATCATGAATTAATAATGAGAAATCTGTTGAAGTTACATCCAGAGAATATCTTCAGATTTGTAGTTGTTATTATTGGGGACAATTGAAGATGTAACTAAAAGCCTCAGTACCAATGTGGAAAAAATGAACTCAGAAAATCTAAATGTGTGATTACGTAAAAGGTTTCAGGGTTTAGCTTGCAGTAGCTTCATATCCACATATATAGACATACAAAGATATGTATGTGTACACATACATACATACATACATGCATACATACATACATACATACATACATACATACATACATACATTGGGATATGTAACGAACTGCCTCAACAAGAACCTGGAAAAATTAGGGTTCTCAAAACCTGAAAGAAAAAGGCTGATTAGAAGACTACAGATTCAAACCATCAATGGAACTGTAAAGATATGTAAAGCTTTCCAAAAATTTAGCACATAAATACATATGCATGCATCTAGACATGAAAATATATACATAAAAACGCATTCATAAAACAAACATACAAATCTGCGCATAAATACATATGCATACGCCTAGACATGAAAATATATACATAAAAACACATCCATAAAACAAACATAGAAATCAGCGCATACACTAACACCAAAAACTGCACACACACACACATATGCACAAATACCTAGATGATGTTGATAAAAGTTCCAATGAAGGAGCCTTGAATCTATGTTAGAGTCCGGCTCTTTCTCTATGGACAAGAAATACAGAAATGAAACTGATTGATAACATACATACGAGGGGTTATTGAAAAATTCTTGGCTTTAAGGATGTCGTGAAGGGCTTGGTTGGAGGCCCAACTTTCCGAGTTCTTTTTCGGATATGTAAGACCACTGCAATAAGCGTGCGAATCTAAGAGGGAAATATGTTGAATAAAATCATAATTAACTGATCTGCCTGTATTTTCTTTTACCCAAAGCCAGGAATTTTTCAGCACTCACTCGTACATGCATATACACTCAGAGATATACAGACCCAGACATACACACACACGCACACACACACACACACACACACACACACACACACACACACACACACACACACACACACACACACACACACACACACACACACACACACACACACACACACACACATGCATGCCTGCATGCATACATACATACAGTCATCAATTTTAAACACAACCGGTCAGATATCATTATGTGGGACCACAAAAAAAGATTTGTGATGGATGCTTTCCCTTACAACCTTGCTATCAAGTAGGTGGCCGGTCAAAATTTACTCTAAAGTTAGAAAGAGGAAGAGAAGAACATACATACATACATACATACATACATACATACCTACCTACCTACATACATACATACATACATACATACATACATACATACATACATACACACAATCTTTTCTTACGGGATCATCGCGTGACCAACAACATTATAACACCTGAGGGAGTTGGAGGAAAGAAAGAGCTGTGGAGCAGTATACAACAACTACTAATTAACAAAATGATCCAAAAAAAAAAGACAGAAAAAAATAGCAGGGACTTAACGGTTGTGTTGCTGGACTACCAGAAGTCTTGATAGTATACCATATAGACGGATTATCAAGGTTTTACAGTTAATCAAAGTTTCACAACCACTCGTGAGTGCTATTGAATGCCTGTCTAAGACTTGATACACTACTTTGATCCTCAGAAGTGATAAGGAGCAGAGTGAGTCGGGTAGCATTCACTGTCAAAAAAGCATCTTTCGGGGTGGTAGCCTCTCGGTGTTACCCTTTGTCCTCTCATTAACTCCACTATCAAAACCTACTAACAAAACAGTGACCAGATAAATTAATCCAGAAGTATCTCCTATCTTTTTTTTTTTTGTTGATGAATTGAAACTGAGTGGGCCAAACGTCAACCACATAAAAAAGAATTGGACCTTACAACTCAGTTTTATACAAACATTGGATGAAATTTAATGAGTCCAAATGTGTATTTTTGACAATACAACACAGAAAAGTTGTGCCCTCCTCTGAAAACCTAAAAATGAACGGCTTGACCATACATCCTTTAGAGTTAGGTGGCAATTATAGGTATTTCGGACAAAATGAGAATGTCAGATATGATGGACCCATAAATAAGGAGAGAGGACCAGAAATGAATGCCTCCGGAAAGTAAAGAGAATATGGTCATCAGAACTCTCAGCTGACAACAAGCATCTTACTCACAACATCTTTGCATTGTCTGTCCTCCCGCCTACAGTTGGCCTTCAGAACTGGTCACGACAAGAACTCAGTGAGATAGATGTTCGAACTCAATGGAAATGTAGACAGGCTATAAATCTGTACTGATGTCATATGAAGCACGGATTGTAACACCGAAACATCTGCAACAGAGGAAAGAGACCAGTAACTACCTTGCCCAAGTTTGTGTTCACGAAAGCAACAACATAAGTAGGATAGCTAATGAATATGAGGAGACGTATGAAATAAGGGCTCTCCCCAAGGACCATTGGTAAAATCTATTTATCAGAAGAACAGGAAAACATGGTCCCGTTCACTGGCACGTAAAACACAAACTGTAAAATGGATTAATCATGTCAAAAGCTTGGCATGGAATACCGACAAGTTTATGACATCCTATGTTGAAAATTATATCCATGCAATCCAAGAACGAGAAATCCCCATCAAGTACCTACAGCATAAAAGGCAGAAAACGTTGACAGACAACAAATGTAGCGTGTGCCAGACCAAGACTGAAGACATCAACCACATTATTGTCAGCTGTGAGAGAATGTCTTCTAGATATTATCTGACTATTACGGTCTGGAACAGGATAACAAAAAAAAAAAATACCTACAAACGACGTTGACCATATTTAGACCGACACGTCAAAAGTATATTGGTGGAAGTTCAAAATTAAAAGGGTCACCAAGTCGAAACACAAGCGGTCATATATCATTGTGTAGGATCACAAAGAAAAGATATGTTGTGGAAATCAGCTGCCCTCTGGACGCGAACGTGGTTGGAAAAATACAAGAGAAAGACGACATCTACGGACAATTATTAAGGTATTTGAAAATCTAGTACTCAAAGTATCCTTTCAGCTTCATAGCTATCATTTTGGAGCAACAAAATACATACCAACCCGTCGGGAGCAAAGTATGGCCGAACTTGGGATCTTGCTGGGAGAATGCAAATCCTTAATTCATATTCTACAAATCAACATATCTGGACCTATGCAAATCTGCAAGACCTTCTTAAGTTTTAAAGGATGATGGTTAAAACAAAATATCTTCCTTCACAGCTTTGCTATCAAGAAAGCGGCTGGTCAAAATTTACTCTGAATTTAGAAAGAAAAAGAGAACATTACATACATACATACATACATACATACATACATACATACATACATACATACATACATATATGGTGAAAGCCACTCGTGACCATGCAAAACCATTTTCTAAACTTACTAAGTCTGTGCAAACGTTCCGTGAGTGCAAGAGTACATGAATTTTTTGTGAATGAATAAAGTATTGTGCAGAACTGAAACAACTTTTCAACGCAATCGGCTATAAAACCAGTGAAACATCGAAGGTTGAGACGACCAGAAATGAATTGCCCGTCAGTATTAAATGTATAAGGGTTGAAAGTTAAATGCAATTCAAATAAACTGGACCTTGAGAGATTATACTTCCAGGCTCACAATCAGCGTATGTCCTGAGCATAGACACGAGTAGTGATGCAAACTTCCATGTGCATATCACTAAATTGGCGATGAAATGCAGACAGCTGACTAGACAGATACTTAGAACTTTCAGAACAAGAGAGCAGGAAACGATGATAATCTTCTGAAAGACATTGGTTCTAAGCTGTTTTGACTATTTCTCCCTGGCTATGGTCATCACACAGTATGAAATTAGTGTTTGTACGTATGTATGTACATATTTGTATATATGTAAATAGAATATATATATATGTAAATAGAATATATATATATGTAAATAGAATATATATATATATATATATATATATATATATATATATACACACACCCAATTATGTATCATACTAAATGTGAATACATCTTTGAAAGGCAAATTTACTGCGATATTCATCCAGAGGTAATATCTTTTATGGTCTTGTTGTGCTTAAAGACACAATATATATTGGAGAGAGATAAAAATCGTCACATCAGCGTTTAGTTAAATTTGACCTTCAATGAAATATTTATGTAGCAGCTATGATAAATAGAAGATTATATTAATTTAATACTACCTCTATTCCACATGGCATATATATATATATATAGCATTTCTGGACACTATTGACAATTGTAATCACTTGCCATGCGAAACTCGAGCGGTCCGTCACTCTTTGACATAATGAACATGCATTTAAACTTTTCTCCAAGCATTTAATTGTATATCGGATAAAATTTGCGCACTTATATATATATATAATCATAAATATACAGGGATTAGCATTGAGTTGCTTCTCCAAAACATACTGAAAATTTAGAAATAGCAGTCAAAGAACCACTGATTCTAAACTACAAATTTTTCTCTAAACGGATGGCGATATTTATGGCACACATAGAACAAAAAACCGGAGGGAAAAGCGTAAACAAAACAAGTCTTTAGTTTTGTTTTGTTTACGCTTTTCCCTCCGGTTTTTTGTTCTATGTGTGCCATAAATATCGCCATCCGTTTAGAGAAAAATTTGTAGTTTAGAATCAGTAGTTCTT
>NC_068983.1:69293973-69295939 GCF_001194135.2 Octopus bimaculoides
AGAGAGAGAGAGAGAGAGAGAGAAAGAAAGAGAGAGAGATACAATGGTTGAACGACATGATGGAAATACCACCTTCCATTTGGATATATTTTTCTATTCGTAATATGAGAAATTCATACTGTTCTGATCAGTATATATATTTTCATATGCGTTATGTATACTTTGCCTTGTAGCTTCATGATATAGCCCTGTTTTCTTTTCCAGATATATTTGAATAAGTTAAAATGCATGACCTGTATGATTTTCGGAGAGGGTAAATTGTTGAGAGCGCAGATGGCTGGACTTTCAGTCATTAAAACCTTTGGACTGTGCATTGTTTCGAGAGCGACTATCTCTAAAATCATGTCTGAATTCCCAAATGAAGGTGAAGGTAACTGTGGAAAGCATAACTCTGGATGAACGGCAAAGTGCACAGAGAAGGGTTTCATAATATTGGAACGTATTGTGTATTGTGACTAAAAATCATCGAATTACGGTAGCAAATTGACAGCAGAGCTAAATCACACATTGCCAACCTTATGTCAACTAAAACCGTTTGTCGTGAGCTCCTTAAAGCTGGTTACTATGGAAGTACTGCAATTGTTAAACCTCTCCTGTCTCCCATCAACCCTGATACGCAGGTAAAAAAGGTGTCTTGAAGGTGTCAGTGGCTCAGTAGAAGAATATCATCTCTGATCAATCATCATTTGCCGTTTTTCCCACTTCAGGGTGAGTTTATGTCTGGATACACCCCCAAAGAAGCCTTCAGTTCCGATTCTTTGGCCCCCTACCATGAAATATAAAGGTCACTCTGTGATGATTTGGGTGACTGTATCATGAGCTTTTCTTGGCCCTTAAGTTTTTCTATATGATAGAGTTAACACCAAGAATCATTTGCATCTTTTGGCTGATCATGTCTATCCTATGGTAAAGCATTGTTCTTTGATGGTAGCTCAATCTTCCAGGACAACATTGCGGTGATTTACACGGCTAATGACATACAAAATTGATACGATGTCCACAAGAGTTTTGTAGAGCACTTAGATTGGTCCCCATAATCACAGGATCTCCATATAATCGAACAATTATGGTGCATTTTAGAGCTTCAGTTGAAAAATCACTTTCCTCCATCATCGTCGCCGAAAGAGCTAAGGAGGTTTTACTTGAAAAGTGGCTCAAAATTCCTCAACAAGCGTTCAAAACCTGTATACATCAATTCCATGATGTATTAAAGGTGTGACTGATGCCAAAGTGAACCAATCCTGTATCAAATAATAAACCTTCCATTTAACAAGGTATTTCCATCATTTTGTCCAACCTCTGAATGTAGGTGTATATATGTACATACATGCATGCATACATACATACATGCATACTTTCATACATACATACATACATACATACATACATACATACATACATGCATACATGCATAATACATATATACAGACATATATACACGCACACATGCACACACACACACACACTAGCCATCACAACTTGTTATAATACCATACACAAAATAACTAGAGAAATTGTAGGTAGTACTTTAGAATTCCACTAAAAATAAGTTTAAGCATGAAAGCTTGATAACAGTAAAATACAAACATTATCATTATTTCGCAAATACGCTACAAGCTAATAAACCATTACATTAACTGATGCTCATTTATACTTTTTTTAAATCTGGCGCGGAAGATTATATGGTTTATAATAGTATTCTCATGAATCATTGCGGCCTACTACAAAGTGTGTGAATAACCATCACTTCATTCTGATGATGAGTTCTTGGAACGTCTATAGACTAATAGGTTCAGAAACACTATTGTTCCAAACTTAAATATAAAGTAAACATTGAAAATATCTTAATCAAAAACTATACTCAAATATGATCATGTCGTTAATATAACGAAACCACAGACATAAACTTGCACTTACACACACACACACACACACACACACACACACACACACACACACACACACA
>NC_068983.1:69296299-69300040 GCF_001194135.2 Octopus bimaculoides
TATATATATATATAAAGCATGTAGATACACACTCACACATTATATATATATATAATATTAGGGATAAAATCCAAAATTACAGATAAAAACTCAATTTGCGTGTCGATGAGTTCATGAACCTTGGTTCTTTTCCCTAAAACCATATGTGTGTGTGTGTGTGTGTGCTCTGTTCTTGTTTCAAAAGCACGAAATGGGATCTGTTGGACCTATTGGAACGAGCAACCCGATATCTCTCAGATAGTCATATATATCTTTAAAAAACGGGAGGTCATTTTAGATGTTGTTGTTGCAGATACATTATGCCTGAAAAAAATATATATAATCACGGCAAGAATTTCGTAATAGGTTTACTGTGTCAGGGGTAACTTGGGGGTGAAAACAACATCAACAACAATACATATCCAGTAGTGTTTCAGCAAAAATGTGTGTGTATGTGTGGGTGTTAGTATATGGTTGTATAGCTAAAATGGAAGCATTTGTGTTTGTGTATTGAATAAATTAATGCAACATAAACTTATGAAACTAGAAACTAAAGAGAATTGTTACCTGAGGTGTGTTTAAATTCACACAGGTCAGCGATCATAGAAAAGTGTCTTCCTGTTTTCATCTTTTGGTGCTAAATAGTAACTTCTTTCTGAGTGATAAGACAAGTAAACAGAGTGGGTGAATGGCTAAGAAAGACAGACAGATAGATAAATAGATAGACAGATAGATAGATAGATAGATTGTAGGGAAGGAGAAAACAAAAGAGGGGGAGAGAAAGAAGAGTTGGTGGACGTAAAAGAGGAGTATGAGAAGGAGGATGGGGCATAGAAGGAGTAAAGAAAGGAGAAGGAGGAAGGGGTATATGTCAGATGTTAATGTCAGAAGAAAGGGAGTATCAAAGGATACAAAGAGTACAGAAAATCGAGAAGAGAGAAGAGAGGTCATAACAGACGAATTGAGAAGAGAGGAGACGAAAACAATGAAAGAGAAGAGAGAGATCACAGAAGTCAGAAAAGAGAATAGAGAGGAAGAAAAGCAGAAAAGACATAGAGGATGTGGAATAGAATAAATGAACAGATGGCATAGTAGACATGATAGAGAAGACAGAGGGGAGAAAAGATCTAAGATTTGAGAAGTTTTTGAGAAAAGATGAGAAGCCAGTAGCTGGGCAATAGAAGTTAGATGGCAGAAAGTGACAGACAAATGACAGAGGACAAAAGACAGGATAGAAGATGGGGGACAGATTATGATACACAGAAAATAAACGGGAAAGAATACGGGACACAGAAGATAGGTGATGAAGATGGCATACAGAAAAGACGGGACAAAATATTGGGCACAAAATTCAGAGGGCAGACGATTGGATACAGAATATAAAGTATACATGGGACATGGAAGAGAAAAGATAGAATATAGATTAGAGAGGATGTGGTAGAGAAAAGATGAGAAGAAGAAAGAGCAAGGAGACTAGACATCTGAGTTAGAAAATTAGGGAAAAGAGATAAAACTATGATTGTAAAGGGCAAGAGAGTCTCATGAATAGAAAAGTAGACATAAGACAAAGACAGGAATTAGAATATTGTGAACAGAGGAAAGGTAAAAGAGCAGTTGACTACAGAGGTAGAGTAACAGAAAAGTTGTGGGTGGGAGACAACATTTAAGAGCAGAGATGAAAGAAAAGAGATGGAGTAACAAGAGGAGAACATGGAAAGAAGAGAGAAGTAGGAGAAGAAGACACAAGAAAACATGTGTGAAAGAGAGCATAAGATGGAGAAAGAAGAATGAAGTTGGCAAGTCGGAAGGGAATCGAAGATAGAATAAGGTAGACACGAGAAACGAAGACAGCACAAAACTAGGGAGATAATAGATGAAAAGAGAATATTTATAATTAGAACAGAGAACAAATGACAGAGAAAGGTAGAAGACAAAGAGAAGAGAGAGAAGGTGAAAGATAAATGAAGGAAGAGGGGAAAAGAAAAAAAATAGACTAGGAGTTACAGAAAGAGAAGTGAAGAGAGAAGAGAGTATAACAGAAGACAGAAAAGGGAGGAAAAAATAGTGAAGGCAGAAAAAAAAAAAAGAGATGGAAGACGACAGTCGGTAGCAGAGAGATGGGAGACGAGAATCGGATGAAGACGGTATAATAGAAGAGGAAAAAATGAAAAAAGAGTCAGAAACAGAAGAGGAAGTGAACAAAGAAAAGAAGAAGATAAAAAAGAGAGAAAGAAAGAAGATAAATTATTTAAGATGCTACGAAAGGGAAGCGTCCTTGTCAACTAACTCCAGTTGATCTGACAGCATAGAGCGATTGCTGCCAGTTCAACAAATACATCTTTAGTGCAAGGAGTGCATTAAAGATGTATTTCCTCCTGACAACACACACTCTTTGCTGATTGGCTGACATTCACTGCTGGTAGTCAGAGAAGTGGTAGTAGTGATGGTGGTGGTGGTGGTGGTGGTAGTAATGGCGGTGAGTGGTAGCAGTAAAGGTGATGGTAGTGCTGTTGATGAGGTTCCTTATGATGTGGTGGAGGTGAAGGCTGTCGTGGTTCTTGTAGTATAGTGATGGTGGAGGAGGTGATGGTAACGGTGGTGGCAGTGGTGGTAGTGGTAGTCATGGTAGTGGACTGATACTGTTAGTGTGTCTTATTTGTGGTAGCGGTTGTAGGCTGGCTGTGGTCGTGATGGTACTGCTGAACGTGGTCATTTTCTACTCAACTGGTAGTAGTTGTAGAAGAGATTTCTCGGTAGCAGTAGTTGTGGTGGTGGTGGTGGTGGTGGCGGCGGAATTATATTGTTGTTGTTGTTGTTGTTGTTGATATTGTTTAATCCAGGTTAGTTCTGACTGAGTGGAGTAACGACCAAAGATCATTTCGGCCGTGGCCATCCCGGGCTTGTTTCAAATATAAGATGTCTTGGACTGCATAACGTAACGTCTCCTTCATTTACATAGGTATCATTCGAGGGGATATTTCTAGCACATCGAGCCACCGCATAGAGGTTTCCTCGTTGAATCTTTGTTGCTGTGGGTAGTGGTAAAGTTGGTGGCAATAATCTGAATGAAATATAAGGGTGTTGTAGGAGGTGAGACGAAACAGGAGGAAATATGACGGAATGGTAGAATGGTGTTGGTGGCGGTGATAGAAAGACTGGAAGAATAGTGGAAAAAGAAAAGAAAAAAGAAGGAAAAGGAGGGAAAGAGGTAAGGTAAAAGTAAAATATAGAATAAACTGAAAAAAAAAAACATGAAAGAAAATATATAATGGATAGGAGGTGGTTAGATGAAAGAAAAATGGAAAAAGAAACAAATGAAAAAAAGATTTTTAAAATGCAAGAAAGTTACATATATGAATAGGTACATAGATGGAAAGAAAGCCCCTTGTAGCCCCTTGTAGGCAGTAAAGAAATAAGATGTAAAGAAAGATAATAGGTAGGTAGGTAAATAGATAGATAGATAGATAGATAGATGACACACTAACAAATCATTTTATACATATACACATATAAACATACATATATGTGTGTGTGTATGCGCATATATATATGCACGTAAATACATACACACATAAATACGTGTGTATCGATATCTGACTGTCTATCTATCTATCTATCTATCTATCTATCTATCTATCTATCTATCTATCTATCTCCCTCTCTCTCTCTCTCTCTCTATATATATATATATATATACGCATATATATGTCTGAGTGTGTATGTGTATATATATATATTTATATAAATATATATATATATATA
>NC_068983.1:69302337-69304813 GCF_001194135.2 Octopus bimaculoides
ATATATAGATAGATAGATAGATAGATAGATAGATAGATAGATAGATAGATAGATAGATAGATATAATTGAAGGCTCGTCAAAGTGTGGGAAGTGAAATAATCAAATCGAATTATGTAATACTTTGAAGTAAGCGGGGAAAGATTCCCTGCATGTGTTGGAACGTTGGATCATAGTTGTTCATCATCCACGAAAATTTTTTTGTTAGATCGTATCTCTGTCGATCTGTTTAGATCGCCCTCTGTCTTCTCCCCACCTTCTCTGTCTTTCTATCTATTGGTCTTTCTGTCTATTTGTCTGTCTTTCTATCTATCAAATCCATTAAAGTGCCGAACTAGCAGAGTCATTAGAGCAGCGAGTTGAAATTTCTTACAGTATTTCTTCTAATTGTTTGTCCTCTGAGGTCAAGTCTTGTCGAGGTGACTGTTGTCTTTTATCCTTTCTTTCGATAAAATGCCAGTCTGGTGTGGATTCCTCTTATCTTTCTTTGTCTATCTTCCTTAGGTCAGACTCTGTCATACTGAATCGATCTGAGAATTACATTAAGGGTACACGTCTCTGCGGAATACTCAGCCATTTGCACCTTAATTTCATGAGCAGGGGTCAATTGTTCGAAAAATCGGTTGCTTAACGTCAGAACGAACAAAAAAGAAAACTTCGGTCTACTCATTCATCTTGTAACCATATATCAGTCTGACTGTCTGTCTGTATGTCACTGTTAGTTCATCCATCCACCCATCCAGCCAACCATCCATCCAGCCAGTCAATCATCTGTCTGTTTGTTTACTCATCCATCCATCCATCCATCTATCCTCTAATTACACACGCTTACACATGTGCGTGAACACATACCACACATACATATTCTTTTCTACTCTAGGCACAAGGCCCGAAATATTTTGGGAGGGGGTCAGTCGATTAGATCGACCCCAGTACGCAGCTGGTTCTTAATTTATCGACTCCGGAAGGATTAAAGGGAAAGTCAACCTCGGCGGAATTTGAACTCAGGACGTTTCTGCCAGCTCGCCGCCTTACCACACATACACATTCAGAGCATAACCTGGTACTTAAACGAAGGTATACAATTTTACATACACACACACACACACACACACACACACACACACACACACGCACGCACGCACACACGTGTTTTATACATTTCAGCCCCAGAGGTTGTGGCCATGCTGGAGCACCGCCGGTGTCATCGCCTTTCCAGTGGCTATTCTTATGCCACTGGATTGATCCGAGAAAGCACAGAGCCAGAAATAATAAAGAAGGGATACAAAATGTATCAAAATCAATGTTACCATTTATAGCGAACTGGCAATGCGGTCATTTATATAGCAGTCAAATTCCTTTCAAATTACATTCTGCTGTCTTGTATTTAAGAAAAGGTTAGAGTGGACAATGTAGTTCTATAGATATAAAAAAAAAAGAAACAATAAATGAGATAACGTACTACATTCACTACGAAGAGACTGCCAGAAGTGTAATGTTTCTCCTGGTTCAGATTATTCTGTTTATGGCGATGTATTGAATAAAATGTTATAGTATTTTTTTTTAAAGTTCGCAAGGATATAGAAAGGCTTTGTGAAGTGGCAAAAGTTGTGAAATAAAACATTTGTCCGAATGAAAATGAAATGAAAATATTTGTAAAAATAAAATAAAATAGAATAAAATGAGGACTCAAATTTCGGGTAAAACCTGGTTAACCGTATAAGACAGTTGGATTGTTGATAATTAAAATAAGGTGAATCCATATATGCAGAATGTTAGTGGGAACTCTAAAAAATCACATGATATTTCTGATTTACAACTTACAATGATCGTTAACTTACAACTTATATATAGAAAGTTAATAGGTTCGAATGCGACGCTAAGCCTGTGAATTAATAAGATGCCAAAGTGCCAAAGTATAAAGAACTTGAATCGGCTGGAAAATTCGCCCAATACAAACGCATTTCTCGAAACGATCGTATGGTTTTGTATTACTGCTTTTCTTTGGATCGTAATATTGGAGCGCTTGAAACCTAACATCTCGATGAATTTCTTATGTATTTTGTATTCCAATGATAAAGGAACTTGACCTACAAGAATCTGTCTTCCACCTTGAGTTTTGTTATATATATATCAGGTCATCCCATAAGTTCTGTACGATTTTACCTTTTTTTAAATTGAATGAAATTTAATAGTATTTTAGAATGTCTAATGGAATTGAAAATTATTTTTATGCATGTGTGTACATTTAAACTAATTAAATATTATTTTACAGAATAATAGAATTAAAAATTTCTTTGATTAAAACCCTTTCTAACATGGAAGTATCCAAAGAGCATTTGAGGCACATAATGCTTTATGAGTACAAAAAAGGAAACTCTGCAGTCGAAGCGACTCGAAATATACATTCAGTTTATGGGAAAGAATGCTTGAATGAAAGAACTTGCAGAAGATGGTTTGCAAAATTCAGAAGTGGAG
>NC_068983.1:69306094-69307110 GCF_001194135.2 Octopus bimaculoides
ATATATATATATATATAGCTCTGTGTTTGTGTACACATATTTCGCTTAGGCATAGCGATACTGACTTTTGTCACTGTAATTTTTTTATACGAGGGGAAGACAAAAGTTATCCGCAATTCACCATAACATATCTTTATTACTGCCACACTGCCTTCTGCGCATGCGTGCTTAAAGTTGGTGCTATTGTGGTCACGTGATTGAAGTTTGGGCCTGATAACGCCATTTTTCTTTCTGGCTTTACAGCGTAAGCATGACCGGCCAAGTGTGACGCCCGAATAGGGAGCAGGATGCTCGTCAACCTCCACCACAGACGAGAAGATTCAGCAAGATCGAGAGATGGTAATGGTGAACCGGCAAGTTATCATCGATGAGGTAGCTCGTTCTCAGCAGATTAGTCATGGTTCTGCTCATCAAATCATCCACGATGAGCTCGGCTTCCATAAAGTCTGTGCAAGATGGGTGCTCTACTGTAGAGCAAAAGCTCAAACGTCTTGAGTTCTGCCAACGTTTACTCGATCACTACAACAATAAGGGCGAGGAATTTCTTAAGCAGAATAGTCACAGGAGATGAAATGTAGGTCCATCGTTATGAGGCAGAATCTAAAAGACAGAGTATTGAGTGGAAACATCCTGGCTCACCAGCGACGAAGAAATTCAAGACTCAGGCTTTCGCGGGAAAGGTGATGCTATGCCTTTTTTGGGGACTCGCCTATACTGGAAGGCTAGCTGTAAAAGGGGTGACCGATCAACAATGCAAGATACAATACTTTGCTGGCCAACAAAATGAAACCAGTAATTCGCATCAAGCACCGAAGCCTATTGTCGAAGAAAATGTTGTTGTTGCATGACAATGCACGCCCACCACGGGCGCCGAGACTGTTGAGACTATTAACCAATTGAGGTGCTGGGACACTCTACCTACAGCCCAGATCTCACCCATTCCGACTATCATATCTTTGGAGCGCTCAAAGATGGTTTGCGAGGTCGTCGATTTCCTACGGATGAAGATGTGAAGG
>NC_068983.1:69307474-69313155 GCF_001194135.2 Octopus bimaculoides
GTGTGTGTGTGTGTGTGTGTGTGTGTGTGTGTGTGTGTGTGTGTGTGTGTGTGTGTGCATGTGTACCAATTTGGCAAAATCTTGGTAACCAGAGACAGTGTGATTAATTGTTTTTCTATAGCTTGCGCATATTGTACCATTACTTTTAGAACTTCGTTTCATCATGCTTTACCTAATTTCTGGTTGTAATGATTCTTTGTTCGGCGCAATGGAGGATCAATTTATCTCAGATTTGAGTCTCAGTCGGTGATGTGATTTTTCTTCGTTTATTGCTATTCTGTTTAGTCTTTATTTCAGCTGTTAGTTATTTAGACGTTTTCCTGTCATCATTTTAGCATGGCCGTGTGTAGCTCCGTTTGTAGCTTAGATTTTATTTTTTTTTAACAATTTCTGTTATGATCCGCTTTCCCCTAGTAAATGATTACCATTTCAGTTACTGTTTTGTATTAGCTGGCTTCCATAAAGACTGAAAACGTTTCAATTTCGCAAGTGACTTTTTTTTTGCTTGCAATTCTTTTTATGTTATCCATTGCTTTGTGTTAAATGTGTTTGTATATCTATATAAGATATTTTTTAATAGTCTTTTGTTTGCAGAAATCCTCTGTCCAAATTCGCGGTAAATACAATACTACTACCAGATTTTCGGTTGTGCACTTTGAATGCAGCTAATATTTTATTGTTTTTCTGTCTAGTCTTCCTAACTAATTTAGTGTCCAGTCGAGAAATTTATGACTATAACCTTTTACTAGAACAGAGAAATTATTGATGACGTTTACGTTAGATTTCTTTTGTCTGCATTTAGCTGTATTTTATGAATTAATCTACTGTGTCTATCGGCGGAAAGAACATGTTCAGAAAATGCTTACGCCGTAAATCTCTTTCAACGTAAATTATGCAGACACACAGACACGCACACAGACACAGACACAGACACACACACACACACACACACACATACACAGACACAAACACACACACACACGCACACACATTGGCCTGATATTTCTATAAAACCCCATGTCTTATACTACACTGATACTTTTGTGCATCTTGGAAGCTTAATCTCTAGTGAGGCATCTTGGACTGAAGAGCTTAGGAATACAAACACGCCTCTTCTGTATTCGAACAACTGTGTGAGTTTGTCTTCTGAAATCGAAGCCTTTGCTGTTTTTATGATGATCAATGTTTACCTAGCTGCCTGTATTTCAGCACATTAGTTACCTGTAGCGTACCCTTACAGCCAATCATCTGGTAGGATAAAATTTCTCTTACAGAAATTCCCAAATCTGCGCAGTTAATCAATGCCGAAGCATTCGTATTGAAATGCATTCCTCGCTGTACTGGGTGCGCAATCCGCATGGATGAGCTCAATCTTCTAAGAATAGTGATCTAGTGTGTGCTGACAAAGTGCCCTCGTTAACATTGTGGAAAGGCTTATTGAAGATCAACTATACTGCCCGTGCGGTTCCTGCAAGGACCTTCAAAAACTTGCTGCAGATTAAAAGTTGTAGTGATGTGTTTCCAATGCACAAAACACGAAATTCAAATGCACCAAGCAATAGGACGGACGAAGGGCTATCTCTAACCATTGCCAAGTTCACTCAGCGAACATAATACCGTGTAACATTATTTTTTTCCTTGTGGATAGCAGCTGTTATTTCCTATTTGCTTACGCCTAGAAAGTTTAAAACATGGGTATATCCTTCAAACTTTGCTTCTGTTACATTTATTCAAAGCTCAAAGAATCCCTCTCAACACATGGGTATGATACTCCTCCACTACTGCTCATGACCAGCGATGCACACATTGTCAGCCACTAAGGGACACACTCAAGGGATTATGGTCAAGCAAGTGACGAGCAAATCTGTGATATTGAGCAGAATATTTGCTATAACGATACTTCTGCTTCAGCGACTAAGCACTGAATCTGTCTGAAATGTAATAGAAAATAGTTCAGTTTCAAAACATTGATGTCCAGGTCATAAAAACCAAGTTTGAAGAGAAGAGTAATGTTTTCCTTTGATTTCTAGATAGAACCAAATAGGAAATAAAACTTACTGACCAAAGACTATATATATATATATATATATATATATATATATTTATATATAAAAGTTTTTTAAATAGTGTAATCAAAGCAGTTCTCTGATCTGTCTCTCTCATGTTCGTCTTGCACTGCATCTACTGACCCAACAAGAACGCGGTGGTAATGTAGATGGGAAGGGGCAAGACATGCGATAAAACATTCCTTTAACTAACAAAACCATCAAAAGTAGGTTCGATGAAATAGTACGTGAACGTTGATTTTCCATAGAGCTGTTGGTGATAGTATCACATTATTAATTACATATGTGATATAATTGGACGATAATACTTATCAAATGGAAATGATTTTTAACAAAAACGTAGAAGCAAATACAAGAGTTGAGCATGTTTTTACTTGTCCTGATTAGCTATTTTTTCTGAAAACATTATCCCTATTGCTATTATTCCCTGTGCATTCGACTGAACTCCCAGTATGGCTGGTTGATATAGGGGTTTATATAACATTTAAAAAAGAAGTTTTAAATGCCGTTGCCATTCGCATCAAAATTCATCGTCAACATTTTGTTGCCAAACCTTACAAACCAGACTTGTATCAGTCGCTCCAGATTGCAGCAGAGATAATCAATAAGATCAAGTCAATAAAATCTGATAGAATATTTCAACAACTGTGATTTGAAAAGAAGCTTTCATCATGAAATATGTCTTTCCAATAGTAACCATCTGTGCCAACTTGTAGAACTACAGTCTTCAAAAATTTCTTCAGTGTGAGAACTTAGAATTACTGACAAGAGATTGAAAAGTTAAAAATTTAACATTTTAATCGCATTAATCACTGACTTTAGAGAAATAATGTGATGCATAGGGATGCAAAATGTATCTTCTTCTTTTTTTTCATTGGGAAAATGCAGTTTTAACCTTGTCATGTCCTGCGCCACGATTTGCGTTATTTCACGCAACTGTTTGGTATTGCAGAGGAACTGTGAGATAATCATTATGTGCATTTTATACAAAACTTTAAAAAAATTGCTTCAGATGACTTGGGGCCGCGATTTATGTTGTTTCATCATTATTTAAAGCTTTTTCATCGGTGTGGTTCGCTTCTGATGTATTTTGCCGCTTATAAAGTCTTTTTTTCTTTTCTTTCTAAACCTTTAGTACTGAATTATATTAGACGTACACGTGATACTTTGTATTAGTTTTCAATTTGTATCATGTCACGTACTCTTTGTGATAGTTAAATTCAAACTATCTCGACTTAAGGTAGTGATTTTAGAACACTGATAGTAATATTTATTTATTTATTATTTATTTATTTAACGAATTGTTAGCGCTAAGCAGTGTTTATGCATGAGCTGAATTTAAGTTAGTTGAAATACGTTTGTGACATATTTCAACTGCTAAAAGGCAAATGCACTGCAGTTACCGTGGAGAATATATCTCTCTTATGGTAAAAAGGTGTGGAAATACCCGGTTCGTTCAGTGTCGACATCTGTTAGGAATCCCAGACATCGATGTTTCAAGCTTCTTGGCTCTTGTCGATGAGATGTAGCTAAGAGAGGCAACTCTGAACGAACTTATAAAACCATAGCTTTATGTATGATTCATATTTCAACTAACCTAAATTCTGCTCATGCCTAAACACTGCTGAACGCTTAAACTTCGTTATTTTCCTCGAACAGGCGATCTACTAGCAAAAATAGGTCAACGTGTTGACTGAATCATACATAAAGCTATAAGTTGGTTCAGAGTTGCCTCTCTTAGGTACACCTCATCGACAAGAGCCAAGAAGCTTGAAACATCGATGTCTAATAGATGGTGACACTGAACGAACCGGGTGTTTTCACACCTTTTTACCATAAGAGATATATATTCTCCGCGGTAACTGCAGTGAATTTGCCTCTTAGCTGTTGAAATATGTCACAAACGTATTTCAACTAACCTAAATCCTGCTCATTTGGTTATTCATTTATTGAGTCTAAGCTTTTCAATTTTCTTAAATTTCTGTTTACAATATAGAAACTAAAGTTCATAACTGGGATGACTAGTCTATTTACACTTACCTTATTTCTAATATTGGTTTCAAATGTTGACACAATTTCAGAGGAGGAGATAAGTCGATTACATTGATTTCAGGGTTCAACAAGGTACTTATTTTATTGATCCAGTAAAGTATGAAAAGTGAAGTCGACTTCAGAGGAATTTGAACTTGGAACTTAAAGACGGTCAAAATGCCGCTAAGCATTTTCTCCCGCGTGCTAACGATTCTGCCAACTCACCGCCTTACCTTAATTCTAATACTGAATTGAGATTTATGAGGCGGCGACCTGGCAATACCGTTACTCCTCCGGGTAAAATGTTTGGCGGCATTTTGTCTATCTTTACGTTCTGCATTCAAATGCTGCCAAGGTCGGCTTTGCCTTTCAACCTTTCGGGGTTTATAAATTAAGTACCCACCGAACACTAGGGTCGATGTAACCGACTTAATCCCTCCCTGAAGTTGCTGGACTTGTGCCAAAATTTGAAACCAATACTGAATTCTAATATCAGTACATTCTTTGTACTTTTTTTTCCATAAGTTCTTTTTCATTGTAGTCATGGTTTTAGTTGCTTCTTCAGGGTTATTCCTTCCAGTAACTTTTTTAAAGGGAACAAGCCTGAGTAGAATTGTACGTGGGATAACGAGCCTCACTGAAGGATTCTTCCTTTTGTGGACATATTGCAGGTCCATGTGTGTTCTGCATTCATGGGTTTGTTTTCCACTGTCACATGATGTACCTTGTTAGTATTGGAACGTCTATATTTATATGGAGTGGCTTCAATTTCTGAGTGAAAATAGTCTTCACAATTTCTTTTTCAATTCTATTTCGATACTCCCAACATTTTATGTAAGGTATTGTTTCAGAAAGTCTCACTCTATTTTGATGAGATCTGGTCACTATGGACTGTACCAACGATACTAAACAGATTAAACCATTCAATGTGTTGATATTTGAATTGTTTGTTTCCATGGATAGAATTTATTGCAGTACCTATCTTGGTACTGCTTGTTCGTGTATACCTTTCACTGGAGTTTCCATTGATCCATGTTCATCGATTTCGTTATATTCACCTCTGCTATGTTTCTTGATTTTGTTAGGCTGTCTTCAAAGTTAGCTGTGGTTGATCTGTTATGGTGTATGATTTTATTCTGTTTATTGGTAAGTACGGGATCAAGAGTGCATTTTTGTTCTAACTTGGTGTTCAGTTGGATGCTTCCATAGGAAGTTCTGTGATTTTCATCATAATTTTAGTTTTTAGTTCATTTTACATTTAATCTCTTTTTGTTTTCTTTTTTTCTTTTTTTTTTGTATGTGATACTTTTGTTGTATCTCGAGGGCTCGGCCTTTTCAGTTGATTTTGTTTCTTCTGTTCTGGAGGCTTATGTGTTTTGTTGTAATATTTTCATTGGTTTGTAGAAGCAAAACCGTTTTGTTTACTCTCAGGTATTTGGTATACTTTCAGATTGTATTCTTTCTATGAGCCGTTCTATTTTATGTTATGATTTTTTTTTTTATAGTTTTTCTTTCCGTACATTTTGCATACCATTAGAATTTTCTTTTTCTAAAGTTTTGGGTTCGTTTTCTCGATCTCTACAG
>NC_068983.1:69313463-69314233 GCF_001194135.2 Octopus bimaculoides
CACCACCACCATCATCATCATCATCATCATCATCATCATCATCATCATCATCATCATCACCACCACCGTTGCCGTTTTTGATTTGCTTCTTGTTTCTTTACCAAGTCAATCCGTTTTTCTTATTTCTAAGTATTTTTGTAAATCTATTATCTCTGCTTCATTATAATTCTCGCTTTGTATTAAGTTCTTTCCACCCTGTGTGCGAGTAGGTAAATATTTCCTACACACATCGGCTATAGCATGGTGGATCCGGAATTACGAGTAGTTTTCTCGTTTTCCTGCCTAAATAACACTTACTTTGTATTTTACTATATTAGAATTATAGTTTTTCACTGGGACAGTTAGTATATTTGCAGCTATTATCTTATTTGTATTATTACTATTAGCCTAACTCAAGGCAGCGAGCTGGCAGAATCGTAGGCACACCAGGCCCAATGCTTAGCGGCATTTCGTCCTTCTTTACATTCTGCGTTCAAACTTCGCTGAGGTCGACTTTGCTTTTCTTCCTTTCGAGGTTGATAAAATAATTACCAATTGAGCACTTCGGTCGATGTAATCGACTTACCTTCTCCTCGAAATTATTGGCCTTGTACCAAAATTTTAAACTAATATTAGTCTGATTCAATGCGGCGAGCTGGCAGAAATGTTACTACGCCGAGAAAAAAATGCTTAGCGCCTTTCGTCCGTCTTTACGTTCTGAGTTCAAATTCTGCCGAAGTCGACTTAGCCTTTTATCCTTTCGAGATCAATAAAATAAGTACCAGTTGAGC
>NC_068983.1:69314268-69317711 GCF_001194135.2 Octopus bimaculoides
GATAGCAATCTGATTCTTATTTTCTAATTTTATCTTCCTTTTATATTTGACTTTCTGAACTATGATTGTAAGTTTAATTAATTTTTCTTCTTCTTAGAATAACTTTGGCCCATTTGTGGAATCCAATGCTCATGATTTATCCCAGTTTAACTTACGTACAATTTTTCGTTATCTATTTGGTCATTGTTCTGTGGGTCATGTAAAATAAGTTTAAAAAAGAGAGAATTATTTATAATCTGTTATTGATCATTTATATCACTTTTCAAAGCTCTGATTAGGCTTGGAATGCAGGCTTAGAATTGTTGTTGCAACTATAAGGTGAGGGAAGAGCATAAGTTTCATCACCGAACCCGCAGAGAAAGCCTTGAGATATCTTTAAATAAAGGAGGCATATCGTGGCTTGTTTCTATTGGGATGCAAGCTGGGACTTTATCAATTCCGTCTGCCTCAACTGCGCAAAGGGTTCTGTTGTTGGAAAACCCTAAATGCATCGCAAAACCACCAATGGATGTATCTTTAAAGAGAACATTTCCGTTCGTCGTTTCATTCATAACGTTGAGTCGTATATATTTGTATATTAAAGCGTAAACAGTTCATTGGTTAGTGGTCTGGAAGTACATCGTGTGTTTGTGTTTGGAACTCAATTTTTTTCCATCTTGTACCATAGTTCTTGTTGCTGTACACACGTGAATTTAACCAAGAGTCGGAGACATTCAGTTGCTTAAGTGACGCCCTTGTTATAAAAGTAGTAAGTAAAAATACTCTGTAAGTTGTATTATTGGACTGAAATTGTCGAGTGTAGAATTTTTGCTCTCCCAATTAGAGCTACTTTTCATATTTAAACCAATGTACCAACTAGTATCTCTGATTTTATCTTTTAACACAGAATTTTTCTTTACTGCCATTTCAAAATCAGTGAGCTTTAACAAATGTCTCGTTTATGAGAATCGAGATATCCGTCAAAATGCATATTCTTTTTTTTTTCTACCTTTGTTCGCGATATATCATTGTTAGTGCATATATCAAGGAGAACTACTTCAACGTTAATCTTCTGTATAGGTTAGTTATTCCATAATGAAGGTTAACCATATGAAGCTAACCTTCGTATAGCTTTTCTATATCAAGGCTAAACTTGATATTGCATTGTAACCATATCATTGATATACCATTTATCTTCAAGTTTGATGCCTGTATGTTTTTAATGGATATAATTATTTATCCAATTATTTCTATGAATATATTATAATCGATTTTTTTAGTACTGGGTAGCTGATAATGATTTGATCAATTGTTTCCTGATGTTCAATGAAAAATCTGGTGTTGACATTAAGGCGCTTGTTTTATTACATCATTGTCGTAATTGTTTTGTGGTTGGGCATTAACTTTGTGCAGATAAACCTAGACATTCCTTTTATGCATTTAGTTCTGAGTTTTTGAACTACTCTTGACTTTTACATTGGTTAACTTTCTTTCTAAGCAGTCTTCAGTGGACAATGACCAGGGAAAATTTTTTTTATTTCCAAACCCTCATATTTAGAGAGTTTCTTCATTTTTAATGGAAATACCGTATCAGAGTATCATCTGTTGTGTTTAATAATTCAAAAGGAGTCATGTAGTTTTCCTCAAGAACAAAGACCGCTCGATTGATTTACTGTCTCTGTAGTGTAGCTCATCTTCGAATATAGTCCTTTGTCTGAGTCTTTGTCTTTGGCACAATTTTTCTAATTCCGTCACCCCTTAATGTATTCTTTCCCAAGGTTATGCAACCAGTGACAATGGAGTTAATTGATTCTTCCCGACGTTCTCAAGCGCCGCACTAACGTAATATTTTCAGCTTCATTATATGCCTTTAGTAGTTTCTGGTGGGAAGGCACGGAGATTGTATTATAATCAAGAAACATCGGTTTTGAGTTATATATCTCTCAGACAGTGTTACGATTTGTCTTTGTCTATTTGAAGAGAAATACTGCAAGGGAATAATGCTGTAAAGATAGAGCGACAATAAAGACTATGAAGAATTAAGACAAAAAGCGGGACAATATTCTCTTCTTCTTTTGAATATTGTAGGAGTTTTTCGTTCGATCATCGCTTTAGCATGGTATTCTGTAACTCCATTTTAAAAATGAATTTTGATTTGCTTCACGGTTTATGTTTAAGTCTCTCCTTCTTTTCTTACAATCGTTTCTTATTTCTGTCGATGTTTTTACATTTCTTTTCTTACCGGAAGACAGAAAGGCATTTTGTTTCGTATTAGTTTTCTATTATTCTTTACTAGATATTTTTGTAATCAGTTGATATTTTCTGTTAGATTTCCAGTTACAAAATGTCCCTACCTATCAGGATTCAGGACAAATACATTTCTCTGTCAGATTTTGATTGGTGTTCGCTAAATACTTTCAATAATTAATTTTGGTTTCTGTCTAGCTTAGCATCCAGTTAAGAACATTATAATATTATTACTGGGATAGCCAGAATATTGATGCATAGTACTTATTTTTCCACTTAACCTTGTTAAAAAGGCGTCATAAAATTACTTTCTAATATTTTCCTTGGTGTGTGTATGTTGTACTCTAGTATTGTTCCCAGTTCGTCTAATTGCTGTATTTGGAATTCATTTAGAAATGTTAACATCACCAGCATTCAAGGATTTATTCTCACAACTTAGAAGCTTCGTAGACTAGGAGCTAGTTTCCAGACATTCCTCAATTCAGCTATGTGGCTGTCTATGAAAAGTTTTTATATTTTATGCAGGCTATTGTTAGGATTTTATGTTGTTTGCGACCATCTTCCAAAATCAACTAATCGATTAGAAGTCGATTTTGCAATCATAGGACCCACCTTTACAGTCTTTTTGCTCATCAAGGAAGATACGATTTTCTGTCAAGAAGTTATGTGTGCATTCGGTCAAGACATATGTTCATATCTTATTCATGGTTGTTGAACGGGTTATAAGTCTATACTTTTCGGTTCATTTGTTTCTTCATTCTTCAGAAGTAAAGATGTAACACCATTAACTAGTCAAAAAGGTTTCTTGTTAGGTGGCTCCAAAAAATTGCTGTAGAATCTAGTAAGTAGTTCATGACTTTCTGAAAAAGTATTCAAGCAAAAATTACGAATAATTTACTTTCTAGGAAACTTCCACTTGCTTGATTTTCTGAGAGCTGATCTTACATCCTCTACGTTGATACCCTTCTACTTATGCTCTTTTAAGCGGGATGAATTATTATTATTATTATTATTATTATTATTATTATTATTATTATTATTATTATTATTATTATTATTACCATTATTATTATTATTATTATTATTATTATTATTATTATTATTATTATTATTATTATTATTATTATTATTATTATTATTATTATTATTATTCAGTAGTTTTATTTTTATAACGTGCTTTCACTTCACTACCGAGCGCAGCTCTGTGCGCCTTGGGT
>NC_068983.1:69319848-69320381 GCF_001194135.2 Octopus bimaculoides
GATACAGGTCAGTGGACACATAGAAAGGTGTGCGAGGAATCTCAATCCTAATTTCCTAATTTTTCCCTTCTATCAATGTTAACAGAACACATCAACACAACAAAGAATGAATAAAGAGGCAATTTTCATTAATAAATCTCTTCTTCGACTAAATATAAACACATAACATAATATAAAACACCACTAATATTCTATTTAATATCACTAACCCCCATACATCCCATACACCATTCACACTACAAATCCAGATCTACCCTAATTGCACCAAATCCAGAACTACTTACCTCCCTTACACATAATCTTTTTACTAAAGGACTAATAGACTTGACACCGTTCAGAATTCGGTGTATACTCAAAGCAATGAATAGTATTACTACGAAACCGGCATGCTTGTAAATCTCTTTAACAACTCACAATAATGAGTTTTATTACCTTTATTCCTACCTCAGTTCATTTAATTGTATATATATATATCATTACTTTTCATAAAAAGCCTTACCTTCTTTTTGATTTCCAATGTGCATTTTCTCTTA
>NC_068983.1:69323429-69333429 GCF_001194135.2 Octopus bimaculoides
TATATATATATATATATATATATGTATATCACAACAATATCTGGTTTGTTTGCTTTTATGGTCCGATGTGTACATACTGGGAAGTCCCAAAGAATAGTTACCTTTTCTCCCTCAGTTACAGCCTCAGGGTGGTGCTTGTAATATTATTTTTCAGCAGCTTTGATTTTATAATGCCGACACATTATGTAGATATTGGCCAACTCTGCCATGTCTTCATTGGTACTCTACGGGTGCTAAAACCTTACATCCAGAGATTAGTTGGTCCACTGTATCTATCCCATCGTTGCAGTATTGCCACTACACCATTTTTCATCATATTGGCTTAATAGTTCCAGGTCAATAAGCTCTGATCTTTAGTAGCCAAGATAAAGCCTCCCCTCTCTGTTTTTAGCCCTGAGCTCTGTAGTCACTGATGGGTGTGCTTCTGGTCTACATCAGCTTGTTTGCTAACGGCACGTATATTTGCAATGCAAAGGTTTTCGTTTCCCCCTAGCAGCCAATAGTTCAAAGGCATTTTGCTTTGCTATTGATTTACTTTTCTTTGCAAGTTGCTGCATTTCCATCATGCTGCATTTTCATCATGCTGCATTTCCATCATGCTGCATTTCCACCATGCTGTTCAACCTGGGTATTATGTATAAGCTCAGTTGAAAATGTTTTGCTCTCCTTCATAACAGAATGTAGCTTCTTACATCTTTCATGGTTTTCAACGAGCTTTAGCATCCAGTCGCTAGATGTTTCAAAATATATTGCCAGTCCAACTGAGGTGGTTTTGTAGGAGATTTCAAGTTGCATCATGTCATATAAAATAGATGACATCCATATAAAATAGATGACTTATTTTCTTGTCGCCAGTTTTATATCCATACCCAGTTCTGTTAAGTTTACTTGTAAGGGGTATTAGGCCTATGCAGAAAATTGAAGGTGAAAGTGAGTTATTGCAAGTCACCTTGCAGAATGCCGCAGTTGATGTTAATATTTTTTTCTAATCAGTACTCCATTAGAGTGGTATAGTTGGAGATTCGTATTCTACATTATTATTATTATTATTATTATTATTATTATTATTATTATTATCATTATTATTATTACTATCTCGTTTCCCACGTGTACTAATGCCCATTTTCCCTGTCGTAGGTTTATCTGCCCCAATGTTAGACTATTTTCTATAGTCAATATACACGGCGAAAACTTAGAATTATATTTACAAAAATGTTCACTCGTGAACGTTTCTTAACTTACGCAGAATACAGACATACGCAGATGTTTACACATGATGGTGACAATGATGATGATGATGATGATGATGATGATGATGATGGTGATGATGATGATGATGCGTTTCCTCAAATCTCAAGGATTCTTCCAGAATACAGGTCGGTCTTTTTTCTTCAGCTCCACATTACGCTATTCAATTTCCCTATTTCAATATGTATCAGTCTGAACGTTGTGCTGAGTGCTCCAGTTACCGCAGAAATAATATTCATCAATATGTTCCACAGTCTATATCAAACCCCAAATAGAAGCACTCATGGTGATGTCTGCACCAAAAACTTTCCCGCTTATTTCTTTTCAGAATAATTTCAGCTCTTTTTTATTCAATCAACGGAAGTCACATTTTATGTCCACAGAAATTATTGTTTATAACATACACAAATTTATATATACGTAAGTTGGTATGATATAATTTGCATAATAATGTAAACGTTGGCAACTTGCATTAATTACACACTCTTCATTGCGACACGAGCTTTGTAAGTTACTGAGAATAAATAGGAAAAACTTTGGCTTCGAATACACAGCTGAAAACACTGTAGGTCATAGAAGGTCAACTAAATTTAGCGTTGAAACAATTTCATACTTTAACTGCAGCCATTTTATTGCAGGCGTTTTTAATATATGGCAAAAGTGCACATATTTTGATGATATCTGTTTGTTTTTAACTGTGTTTTTTCCACATTTAAAATTTTTACATTTAATACGTTAATATACTTTGACTTCTTTCTTTTCATATGTTCTCCTAAGGCCGTTCAAAATTAATATCAGTTTTTATACGCTTTTGTTCACAGTTGTATGTTTTACAATTCACAATGACGACTGAATATACGCTTACGTATTGTTTAAAGGACTAAAATGTATATATTTTAGATCTGTGATGTTATTTCTAAAAGTTTTCATACCGGTAAATACCGGGTAGTCTATAGTGGTATTCATGTAGTAAAATGATATAATGCCTGACAATACGCCCGCACGTACACTAACACAAACACACATACACGCACACACGTACGTGTATTTTTTATCTGTGTAGATAAGAGTAAGATGTGCATGTTTGCGTATCTGTAATAAGTGTATGTGTATTGGTAAAGATGTATTTATGTAAGTATATATGTATGCATATATATATATATGTGTGTGTGTGTGTGTGTGTGTGTGTGTGTGTGTGTGTGTGTGTGTGTGTGGAGAGTGAGAGTAAGAGAGAGAGACAGTAACGTAAAAAAAATACCCAAACTAGAAAACTACGATATTAATCTGCAACGACAAACATATTAATTCAAATAAAGCTTAAATCATATTTATTACCAAACCATTTGAACCAACAAATTTACCTTTTGTTGTATGTTCAAAGATAATAGCAAATCCGAATTATGTATGAAATGGATTAATTCAACTCCAATTGTTCTTCCCAGCAAATTACAAATACAACCTATTCCTAATGAAACTGAAAAATAATAATTGAAAATAGAGAGATGCTTCTAGTTTAAAATGTATATAGAATTATTTAGGAATAAGAGCGAACTATAATGAGAAGATTTCAAATCAACCCACAAACAAATGGAAATCGAAATTAAAAAGAAAGCCCAATACTCATAATATGTGATTACTTTTAACTTTGGAGTGAGGAATGCGACAATAAGGACATAACATGTTTCCCGAAATTGGGAAATGTGATAATTGGGTCAGTAATAATTGAACCGATTTGAAAGAAGGATATTATATCGATAACTTATTCTTGAAGAAAAACAAAAGTCATTAACATTATCCACAAGCGATATACATGTACAAAAACATCATCAAACTTATAAACGTCAAAAATACGATGACAATAACATTAATTTCAGGATATTTGGACAACGTAGTAAGTTCATTAGAGGGATCCATTGCCTCTCTTCTTCAAGGCAGAATATCCTGCAGAATGGTGGACATACACAAAAGAACAGGAATTATAACCCCAAAAATAATCCAGACAGAATCTGCCACTTTCTAGACCTAAAAACAAATCAAATTACTGCATAGAAATTGTTAACAAATACAGGAGCATCAACGGAAAGTCAAACCTAAAAAGATACTTATTTTTCGATCTAGTCATAAGAATTCATGACATTAAGGGGTAAACACCGAATGTGAGTAACTGGAGATAATCATATATTTCATTAAGAATTGTTCAATGCAATAGATTGAATTTATCACAAAAAGGTTTAAAGTTCTCTTCAAGCTCACAATACTTTATTGCAATAAAACAAAGGATGATATCTCTCACCTCTGTTGGAAATTACGCTAACAGAAGAATTATTTGAGAAAAAATACGACGACGAATTAATTGTACGAAACAAAAGCAATTAGAATTCAATAAAAGATAAGAATAAACCATAAAGCCAACTTTTGATTTTATATTCAACTTCTCATATCACCAGATCCAAATCCACCAAGAATTAAAAGGAATGGAAAATTTACCATGAATTTATAAACAACAATGACATAACAATTTAAGAAGCAGCAAAGCGAAGTGCTTTCATCATTATCGATAATATATATTATGCAAACTCCACATTATTCCAACCACATGACACTACTGCTATGAAAAAACAACAACAACAAAAACAAATAATTATCAAAACCTTGAAGATACTTAGAGCCTGTATTCATCCACACTGAAAAGTCTTAACTAAAAGGAATGTGATTATTTAAAGAACTTTGAATGCAAAGCCAGTAATCTATACGATAAAATTCACAAGAGTAAAACGATATACGACGCCTGTAAGGAATCAACTTCCATGAGTATAAACATTCTGCATCCCAACGATGTTAAATTAAGACCAATAATGGCGGGCCCACCTTTTGAAACAGACTTAGAAACTTAGTATTGTGAAACACCTATTAAGTATTGTGAAATTAATATTGTGAAACTCAGCATTGTGAAACACCTATTAAGTCTTATAAGAATTGCCTTGTTAAGCCACTACTCGCAAAGTTTAACAAAAACACTACTTTTGTGTCTTTTGATGTTGCAAACCTCTAGAGTACTATCGCGCACGAAAATGGACTGAAAAGCAGAGGATTCTGGTTTAGAAACTTCTCTAATGAAATTCCAGCCCAAATTGAAAAAGATGACTTACTGGAGCATAACATTTATCATACAAAATATTTTTTTCAACTTCTATGGCACCATTTACAAACGAGGATCATAGAGTGGAATGTGAACAAAAGTTGCTCCAACTTAAGCTAATTTTACAAAACCACTGAATATGCACGAAGGACATATGCTCATTAAAAATACAAATCACGATTGAATAGGCTATAACAACATATTTAACAGATATTACACTATTGCAGTTCATATTCTCACACGAGAATACATAGAAAACCAAATACACCAACAAATAAACTATCATATTTCTGTATTTTTAGTTATTCTGAGAACTTCTTTAGATTATTACTCGACGCGTTCACTGGATTAACACAGGCTTGATTTTGATGTATTTCTTATCCATACCGTCACATGACTCAATACGACAGCATAATGTCCAATTGTCATCCATGCTGCATGACACATTCACTAGTTTAATACATCTTTAACTTTTGGTGCAACTGCCATTCATATTGTCATAGGATTCTCTGGCCTCATGATCTGGTTTAGCCAACCAAACTTCACGCTAACTGATAGCAATTTGTGTTACAATCTCTCCATAAAGAAGGAGCAATATTCAAACTTAAATCAGAGTGTTGAGACAAACACGGACATAGGTATTACGCAAGGTGTTTCCAACTCATACAACTTCTAAGTAGCATGAAATTGTGAAATCGGCTAAACAATTCTGAAGGAATCTTTCTAGAGATACAGAGTGCATTTTCAATATTTCTTTTATATATATAGATATACAGGGTTGGCCACAAGTCAACCGACAGTAAATCAAAATTCCATAAATACTACCTGTAATTCTGTATCAAATCGAATGGGAAAATGTGTCGCTCAAGAAGGACTTCAGTATGAACAATTTTCGTGATATTTCATATTTAGATACTTTTATTAAATCCATTCAATTGTTAAACATAGATAAGTCTTGGAATTAAATGGTTTTGATGTCTTGTCAGATGACTTTTGACCAACCCTGTATATATATTTCAACACGTAGATACATATATAGATACATATATGTAAATATTGTGATTGAAAGACTTACTGTGTCTTTTTTTTATTATTATATTTATGTATAATTAAATGAATAGAAAGCTGGTGGGGAGTTAAAGATATGTTGAAATTATTTGTTTAAAATATTTTTATTGTGGGGACCTATTTATCAATCTATCTACTGCTCATTCTCTCGCTTTCTCTGTATGCGTGGATATATATATATATATATACTCTTTATGTTGCATGTCTCGTTTCTCTGTTTTTTTCGTTGTTCGAAAAAAGTTCGTTTTCCTGTTTTCGTTTTTATGTTTTCGTTTTTATGCTTTCGTTTCTCATTGTGTTTAACGGTTTTCTTGATGTCCTGCACCCATGTATGCATGTATGTATACATATAGATGTTGGTATGTACATATATGTATGGATATATGCATATACTTATATATTATTTATATTATTATATGATCGAACGCCACGCATCCTTTTCCAAGTAAGTTTTATCTATCTATCTATCTATCTATCTATCTATCTATCTATCTATCTATCTATCGATATATATACACCCTCTCTCCCTCTCTCACACCTCTCTGTCTGTCTGTTTAACAACCAATCTATCTGCATGCATTCACCTGCGGCATACTATCTGTTCGTGTGATTGTTTATCTATTGTTTTTCGCTATTTATTATTTTCAAATACGCTGAAAAAACAATAACAAAAAAGAAAAAAAAAAGAACCGTCAAATGACTGATTTTCAGAGCGTAAAATAAAAGATGATTTGAGTTTAACAACTCATCCTCTCTTAGAATTGTTAGCAAGCAATCTAACGATCCGTTTCCCTAGTGTGTCATGAGCACTCGTATCCATGCCATTTTGCCATAGTATATTTCTAATCCACTCGGATCCATGGCATATTTCTAATGGTGCAATAAAATAATTAAATGTTCATACATACTCTGACTAAAGAGATTCTAGAGTCACAAACCGCGGGATTAGCCGAAATAACTTAATACATATGTGTGTGTGTGTGTGTGTGTGTGTGTGTGCGTGTGTGTGTGTGTGTGTGTAAGTTATTAATCCAAACAAGTGGGAGTACAGAAGAAACGAAGTTGAAAATGCTCGGTGAATATATTATAATTAATTAGAATTTAATTAGATTTTAAAGGAATACACCCGACGCTTTCACATTAGATTTTCAAGAGTGAACAGGATATAGAACTGTGCCGCGAATTGTGTCTATTCTGACTGTTGTTATGAAAATTGTGTTTTTAAAGAAAGAGTATGGCTAAGAACGCTACACAATCGTCTAGAAGCGCGCGCGCACACGCACGGACACACACGCACGCAATGTGTCTGTGTGTGTGCGTGCATTAAACCTAAGGGCGTTTCCATAAAATTTTTAATATTGACTCCAGTTATCAGAGCTGTTATTGAAAAGTTTATTCTACAAGCTTACGTTATAGAATTTTCAATATTTTCAAGTTCTTCCCAAATTTTCTAGTTTCCATTCAGTTAGGCTATTATTGTATTTAACAACAGGCACTCATTAAAGATGGTGATTTCGCAGGATCGCTGGGAGTAGGACTTACCTTGCGGTATTCAATGCGGCTGTTCACGTTCTGAGTTCAAGTTCAGCCGAGGTTAACTTTGTCTTTAATTCCTCCAAGCTCCATAAAATGGCTGTTTTATACTTGGGTCAAAGTAGTCAACTGGAAAAGACTGACCTCAAAATTGCTGACCTTCTCCATAAATGAGAAACTATTGCATGCACGTGCGCGCGCATACACACACACACGCACACGCACTTACACACACACGCACACAATATAATATGATATGATATGTGTATGTCTATATATATATATATATATATATATATATATGAATGTTTGTATGTATATGTGTGTATATATGTGTATATATATATAGCTATAACTGACAAAAGTAGTATCAATTCTCTAGGTCGTTCAATTTTTCTCAGTCAATCAATAGGTGGGTTGAGTAAACCAATCAATAACGAACCCATAATGATTAGTGGAAACAGCTGTAAGTCAAATTTACTACAAAAAGTATATAATGATCATTACTTATGTCTTGTCCCATACATACATACATACATACATACATACATACATACATACATATGTATGTTTGTATGTGTGGTCGTGTGTCACTGCATTTAGATGCACAGCCTCTTTCATATGTGATTATATATAAATCTACACAGACATAGACGCGTGCACACATATATGTATATATGTGTGTGTATATATATACATATGTGTATGTGTATGTATATATATATATATATGTGTGTGTGTGTGTATGTATATATATACATATGTACATATATATATATATTTATATATATATATAAATATATATATATAATATATATATATAATTATATCTGAGCGTATGTATATACATATATGTTTGCACGCTTCTATGTCTGTGTATATTTATATATAATCACACATGAGAGAAGCTGTGCATCTAAATGCACAGTGACACACGGCCATACACACAAACACACATACGCGCGCACGGACACACACGCGCACACACACATAATGGACTATTAAAAATGTATTTGACGTAGTACAAATATTATCTGACATAAGACTCAATGCGTGATGGACGTTAATGTGTGCAGGGACATAATTGTTTTGAAATCAAATTTAATGATAGAGTTTCTAATAGAAAGTTATTGTTAAGGTGTGTGTAGGTATACCTGTGTTGGGACAATCCTTAACACATTAATATTATTAATGGTTTAAACTCAAATTGTTAGAGGAACATTAAACTATTGGGGATGACGTTTACACAGGTTCGGACAATAAGGCATAATTGATGTTAGTTGGGAAAAGTAATAATATATATATAAACGAGTTCGTTCTAGTTCAGAGGTTAATCGAAACATGCTTGATGGTGGTGGTGGGGATAATAGATGTACAGCCAAGTTTGTAAAAATAGCTATACATGGAGATACAAACAAACCACGCATAAAAATAACAATACGAATTTATACCGACGCATGTCACCTACGTAGGTTACATTTACTATGTCATACCGTGATACTGTGTTGACTGAGATCCCAATTGACAGGCTGGGAATATTATATTATAAGTGGGAAAAACTTAGAGTATGCAAATTAGTAGCTTCAGTTCTCTGAGGCTGATGGATTTGCTGTGCATATAAAAAGATTGGCTACTCATTCCTCTGCGATTGGATATGTGGCATAGACACCGCGTATGAGAAGTAATTAATGCTTTTTAAGTGTTCGGAAGTCGATTAATGTTTTTCAATCTTAGGTGAAATAATTAAATTTTCCCTGGTTGAATGTCTACTCCTTATACATCATATATATACGCATACATGTATGTATGTATGTATGTATGTATATATGTGTGTGTGTGTGTGTGTGTTAAATAAAATGCGACAACAAAACCAAGGCTATGTGGAATTTATAAAGAGGACATTTATAAAGAGAAAGTTAGTCTTACAATTGTTTCTGGGATATTAGGGATATCCCTTCATCAGAGACAATATGAGAGAGTTAACTAGAGGGAAATAGTAGAGTTCAATATAAGGAGTTATTCTGGAAAAGGGTGGATATAGGAAGTATTAAGGGAAATAAGAGAATAAAAATAAAATTAAAAATATATGTAGGATGTTAGCACTTGCATAGCCTTACCTGCCATCTTGGATCTTCTAGATACCACTACCTCTCATATATATATATATATGTATATGCTTAGATACTTAGGTAGGTTTTGGCCACATTGGCCCAGGCCATAGCTAACTTAATAGCACCAGCTGGAAAAGACATTTAGTAATGTATTTTTGTATAGTTATTTTTAGGCACCATTGCCCATTCGATTAAAGAATTGTTTGCAGCAGTATATCCGGGTGTAGGTGGTTTATCTGGAATTTTTTGGAGATATTCATCCAGGAACTTTTTGAAGGTAATGACATCTTTTCCCTCTTTTTTATGTTTTGGAAAGATGTTAAAAAGAGTAGGTCAAGTTGAGGAGAAGTAGTTCTGTCTTAGTGTTGTGATGTGCTGAGAGCATGATTTCTGTAGATGACGCATGGCACGGGGACCAAGCCTGGGGTGAATTTTAAAAGTGATACCGATATCATTCGGGCAATACTGTCGGAACAATTTCAACATTATACAAATATTAAATCGCTCTCGGGGACGCTGGAGAGAATACAGTTTGATATTCGCGAGTTAGACCAGACATGCCATCAGTTTTTTTTGTAATTGATCTCTGGGGGGCTTCAAGCTTTTAGATATTCTGGCTCGTGTAGGGAGACCATAGCGGACAACAGCATTCAAGAGGAGGGCGGGCGAAGGTAGAAAAATGAAGGATAATCTCTAGACTGGAAAGTCCCGAGGATCCAGGAGCACGCCCTGCAGGTCATGCCGACTTTCTTGTTTATGTGGATACTTCAGCTTAAGTTATCGTCGACAGTCACACCGAGGTCCCTAATAATGTTTGATGCCGTGAGGTATTCACCTGAAGGAAGAATATATGGTTATTTAAGTGCAGCCTTTTACCAAAGTAGATTAACTCAAACTTGTT
>NC_068983.1:69335258-69335669 GCF_001194135.2 Octopus bimaculoides
GTGTGTGTAATATTCTATCATACATATATTCATGTACATTTATGCGCATGTATGTATGTGTGTATGAATGTAAGTATATATATATATATATATATCCGTGTGTGTTTCTATATGTATATTATGTAGTAGTGTGCATATATACATACACATATGCATACATATATATGCATACACACATACATACAAACGTACATGCATACAAACATATATACATATATACATATATAATATGTCTGTATATATGTATAGAAATATACATAAATATATATACTCACTCACACACATATATACGCGTATATCCATCTATCTATTTATCTATATATGTATTTAGTCATACATACATACATACAAAAGCAGAAAATTACACCCCAATATATATGTGTGTATATGTATGTATATATATATATATAT
>NC_068983.1:69335746-69336546 GCF_001194135.2 Octopus bimaculoides
ATATATATACACGTATGTATATACATATATATATAAATATATATCTGTGGGTGTGTGCGAGTGTGTGAATGTTTGCGCGTGTGTGTACGTTTATATGTACATAAAGCATAATTTTGTATAGTATGACTACATTAAATCATCATGATTTACTAATGTTTCCCACAGTTGTTTACCTATAATATAGGATGAATAATCTGTATTTTAAATGCATGTTTCATAAAACTGAAAATTGCAAGTCTCTATTTATCGTAATTATTTGCTATCTGAATATTTTCTGATTATTCAGAGAAAGAAAATAAAAAAGCAGAATTGTAAATATAAACACAAAGCTATGTATTTAGAAATAAATTTTGCGACTTCAAAAATATTCATTAATCCATATGAATTGAATGCCTTTTATCTAATTGTATATAGAAATGTTTACAAACCTGCAGACAAGCGTAAATTATATACACACATATATTCATACACAATATACAGAAACACACACACACACACTCATACACACACAGCATATATATAACTGTGTGTGTATGTATATATATGTGTGTACATATATACACATGCATAGGTAGATATGCATATATGCAAGTATATCCATAGTATGTACACACACACATATATACAAAATACATACACTTATGCATAGATATATGCCTATATCTGTTAATTATATAAATATGTATAATACATATGCATATTATATATATGTTGTATATATATATATGTGAAAACTATATAGATATTAATAATACATATACATATTTCAATGTATATATGTATGCAGATATATATGTATA
>NC_068983.1:69340424-69341239 GCF_001194135.2 Octopus bimaculoides
TTTAGCCTATATATATATATATATATATATGTGTGTGTGTGTGTGTGTGTGTGTGTGTGTGTGTGTGTGTGTATGTTTGTATATATACAAGTGGTAAATAGAAGACGGAAGATGGAATATACTAGAAGTTTTATTAATCACGACATAGGTACATAATGGATGCATATATATCTTTATGCTTCCATACATACACATGCAAGCGCGCGCACATACAAAAAACACGCACACATTCGCGTGCGCGCATGTTCCCATACTGCGAGGTTATGTTTAAACCCATTCCGCTTTCTTGTGCATTAGATATTCATACTACTACACCTTGAATACTGCATGGACTTAGATCCCATTCAAAGACCACTAGTACATCATTGTACTTACTGAACTTAAATTAACAAATTCAGACGATCAAAGGATATGTTGTCGATTTGGTGCTGTGGTTCGTACTCTTGCAAAGAATATAGCAAAACTAACATTCGAATTCTGCGGGTGATGTTTTACTTCATCTATATCTGATATACATAGTGTTATGTCTTGATTTCTGAGAAGACAGAGATTCCTGTTCATAGGTCACTTAGCGTGTCATTGCTCATACTTAACTCGACTAATTTAGTCGGTTAGAAAGGATGGTGTTGCTTTGGTGTAGTATTTACCACAACTTTACATCTGAAATCTGATGGGACAATCCAATTCTGTAGGGTATGTTATAACTTTTCTGTCTTCAGTAATATATACACATTTATGCTATATTCTATTTGTGAGCGTGCACACACACACACACACACACACACACACACACACACACACACACACACACACAC
>NC_068983.1:69343208-69347997 GCF_001194135.2 Octopus bimaculoides
TATGTATGTATGTATGTATGTATATATATATAAATATATATCAATAATATATATATATATGCATATATACATACGTATATGTATTAGGTTGGCAACTAAGTTCCCGCCGTTTTTTAAAAATTAAATTTTTTTAAAAGGTTTAATAAAAAATAACAACTAATTAATCAATAATGCATTCACCCTTGTTGTTTACAACTTCTTCCCAACGTTCAACAAGATTTTCAATACCTCGTTGGTAGAAATCACCCGATTTCGACTCGAAAAATTGATCCAACCTAGCTCTCAATTATGCATCGGTATTGAACGAAACTCCGCGCATAGCATTTCAAAGAGATCGAAAGAGGGTGAAATTCGTTGGTGCCAAATCAGGAGAGTACGACTAGAGTGTGGCAGCACTTCCCAGCCATGCGTTTGAATGGCTTCTTTGGTCATATTGGCGGTATGAGGGCAGGCGTTGTCGTGCAGCAGAAGAACTCAATGCTGCTGATTAGGTCTTTTCTCTTGAATAGCCGTGTTGAGTCGTTCCATCTGTTGAACAATGTGTTCCGCGTTGACCGTTTGGTTCCGTTCAAACAATTTGTAATGAATAATCACTTCCCAGTCTCACTATACGAACAACATCGTTTTACGCGGATGAAGATATTGATTCACGCGCGGTGTCGCTTGTTTACCGGGGCTAAGCCATTCCTTACGCTGCTTCATATTGATGTACAGGCACCATTTTTCGTCCCCAGTAACGATTCGGTAAAGAAATCGTTACTTCTGTCCATGAGTTGAACCGTGACGAGAAAGCAAACCATCGGAGATTGTGGCTCGTTGATTTTTGTTGTCACTTAAAGCATACGGAACCCATGCTCCATACTTCTGAACCTTTCCCATCGAGTGATGATGCTTCTCTATAGCATTGTGGGAGCATTCCATTTTCTCTACCAGTTCCCTTGTAATATGACGAGAATTTTCGCGCAAAAGTTGGTTTGATTGCTCTTCATCGAACTTAACTGGACAGCCAGAACAAGGTGCGTCTTTGAGGTCAAAATTTCCATTTTTGAACTTGGCATACCAATCACGAGCGGTTCTTTCAGCTATGGCACCCTCTCCATATACAACACAAATGTCGGGAGCAGCTTTTTCAGCCTTAGAACCTTGACTAAAAGGGAAAAAAGGAGGTGTCGAAAATGCTCGTAATTCTTAACATGACATTCCATTTTAATGATCTGAAAATAAACAAAAATTAACTAAAATTAACTAGAAAAAAAGAAACAAAATAAATTGCAAAATGATTCAAAAATAGAATTCTCGAAAAAAAAAAGATTCCAAAATTTAAAAACTCAATAAATTCCAAAATTTAAAAGAACGGCGGGAACTTAGTTGCCAACTCAAGACTTACATCTATATGTACATATATATGCATATGTGGGCACAGGACGTCATGAAACGTGTACAACAAAAAATTATGATGTAAAATTTGCAGACGTCGTAGAGGATGATGTTGAGTTGTTGGTGTCCCATAGAGAAAGTTTGTCTAACAAAGAAGTGATGCTGATACAACAAGCGCAAGCTAAGTATACAGATGTGAATACGGAAATTTCACCAACTTCACATAGATTAACTGCAAAGAATATTGGAAAAGGGTTGGCACTCATAGAACAAGCTCTATACGTTTTTACTAGAACAATACTGATCGTGCACGTTATAAGTTACAAAACGTATCTACATTGACTTCAGTTTTTATACTAATCAGTACAAAAATATGACTTGCCATAAGCATCAGTTTTGGATAAGTTCTTTGCATTTCAAGTAGATGTTGATGATGATGAATTATTGGAAAGTAGCGTCCCTCATCCTCCCAGTACTCCTCATTCGACAATCACCGCCTCCAACAAAATAGCCAACAACTTATATGGTAAGGACGTACACTATTACAACATTATGATTCTTATTTATTCCCTGACGTATTTCTCTTCAAAAGGTTTTATGTATGCATATTGTATTGAGTATGTTTAGAAATTATTATTTTCAAGCACAAAAGTAGTCGTGATGCTTGTTTTGTTGGTGTTCTTTCGAAAAGAAAACAATAAAGAAAACCTTGACAGAACGCATTATTACTTTATTACGTGAAAATCAATGTCAAATAAATTTCGCGATAATTCTTCAGGAATGCATTGTTTCTATAACACGGAATATATATATGTTGTTGTTGTTGTTGGCACTCCGTCGCTTACGACGTCGAGAGTTCCAGTTGATCCGATCAACGGAACAGCCTGGTCGTGAAATTAACGTGCAAGTGGCTGAGCACTCCACAAATACGTGTAGCCTTAACGTAGTTCTCGGGGATATTCAGCGTGACACAGTGTGACAAGGCTGACCCTTTGAATTACAGGCACAACAGAAACAGGAAGTAAGAGTGAGAGAAAGTTGTGGTGAAAGGGTACAGCAGGGTTCGCCACCATCCCCTGCCAGAGCCTCATGGACCTTTAGGTGTTTTCGCTCAATAAACACTCACAATGCCCGGTTTGGGAATCGAAACCGCGATCCTATTACCGCGAGTCCGCTGCCCTAAAAACTGGGCCATTGTGCCATGTATATGTATATGGTACAAAAAAATATAGAAAAAAAATTACAACAAACAGGTTGTGTTAGGTTGACTCAGGAAAATTGGAAGAAGCATTTAATATTTCGAGCGGACGCTTTTCTACGGTAAGAATAGATGAGGAGAGAGAACATAGAGAAAAGAACAAATGCGTCACAATTAGATGGTCACTGCATGCTGAGATTACTGGAAGAAGTTGGCTTGGGGCACGGATGGCAAAGGGGCAACATTTACCTGTGAGCAAGAATGTGTGCATGTGTATGTCTTGTATGGGCTCGCGTGTGCGTATGTGTATATATTTATGCATATATTATTTGCATGTATACACAACAAACACATATATAAATTACACACACACACACACACACACACACACACACACACACACACACACACATATATTTGTGGAGGCGCGTGGCTTAGTGGTTAGGGTGTCAGCATCATGAACATAAGATTGTGGTTTCGATTACTGGACCGGCCAACGCGTTGTGTTCTGAAGCAAAACACTTCATTTCACGTTGCTCCAGTCCACTCAGCTGGCAAAAATGAGTAACGCTGCGATGGACTGGCGTCCCATCCAGTTGGGAAACACATACGCCATTGAAACCGGGAAACGGGGCCCATGAGCCTGGCTAGGCTTTAAAAGGGCGCATTTATTTTATATATATATATATATATATATATATATATACATAAGGAGTAAATATTCAAATGAATATTTATATAGATATTTTTATTGTTATTATTATCAGCGGTAAATTTAAAGAATTGATAATAACACCAAAAATATAGGTGGTATATTTTATAGATGGTGGTAGCAAATGATAATAGCGTTTTATAGCTAGAGAATAAAATTTATAATTATAATTATAACTAACTATAATTACAATAGAGGGCACATGAGACACCTACCTGCTAGAAAGAGTAGTTAAATCCTTAAGTAAACCACTGAATTACACTGAAATATTCAACGGATCAGCAGAAATCGGGTAAAGGAGTAAGGATTATCAAAAATCATCACAGATCAAAGCTGTAGAATGAAGAATTGGATATACCTGGATCATGATTTCGAGTTCTGGCTTTTGCCTCAACTCTACTCAGAAAGTATTACCGTATGAAAACGAACTCACCTCGTTGGAATCCGTGTCGCTCTGAATTGTCCCATGCAAATATATATATATATGCGTGTGCGTGTGTGTATGTGTGTGTATGTGTGTGTCAATGTTGCTCATACTTATCTGTAGCTATTCTCATGCTTGATTAGCAGTTAGGTTTCTTCAATTTCTTTCTTGCCAATCGACAAGTACCGTGAAAACGTTATGTAATGTCATGGAAAGGTTCAGCCAGTTTATTAATTAATTATACCTTACAAACTATCTAATACGGAGGTAACTTTGGTTTTACTGTTTTTGTCATCAGCATCATATTTGTGTTATATTATCATTGTTTTTACAGCCCCAGCAAGTATTATTGTAACATTTGTAGTGATATTAATTTGTACTAGAAAACGTAAAATTAAACTTGAAATATCTTTGTAATATTTATTTTATAAACAAGGAATATAAGATTATAAATAAAAAAATATATGAATATATATAAATGAAATATATAAAAAATCAAAATATCAGAAACTTTTAACAAACATATTGTAAACATTAACCTTTACTAATTAGTATGGAAAATGAGCCTGTTTCTTCTTCGTCAGCTTATTCAATCGTTGTTGAACTGAGAATAGAGCCACCCGCAGGTGATAGTGAATGTTCATACTATTTCTACAGTTTATCAATAATTCTCATACCTGAGAAGTCGGTTGCACAGTTTTATGCTAAAGAGGTTGGCAGAAGTGTTTTCAGAGCACTTTCAGGAAGCACAAGAAATTCTGCTTTTGCTTTTATCCAAAAAAGACGAAATATCGTCATAATTTCGAAGCATGACTTTAAAACAAGGGTCGGCGAACCGGGATAAATTACCCCAACTGGGATAAAAGTGAAATTCTTGGGGGCAATGACTCATTAGACAAAAGTAAAATTTCATAAAGAAAAAAAAACGTGTTCCGTGTTACGACAGAAGGTTTTCTTCTGGCAACACAGCTTTCTGTCCAACGTAATGAACGAGTAAATAGATTCACATAGATCCAATAAACTTTTTAATTCAAAGAATCTATCATGATTTTCTTCTTTAATATATATATATATATAT
>NC_068983.1:69348343-69351023 GCF_001194135.2 Octopus bimaculoides
TATATATATATATATATATATATATATATATATATGTATGTATATATATACATATATATTATACATTATTGTGCTTAAGTAGTTTAGCAATGATTTCGGGTCAATCCATTTCATTTCCCAGGATTTTCTGCTGGTAAGTTGGAAACGTTCTTTCAAATTCATTAAGTATTCTCTGGTAATATCTTTGTACACATAAGGCAGTGAGCTGGCAGAATCGTTCGCATGCTTGCTAAATGCTTGGCGGCATTTCGTCCGTTTTTACGTTATGAGTTCAAATTCCACCGAAGTCCACTTTGCCTTTCATCCTTCCGGGGTCGATAAAATGAGTACCAGTTGAGTACTTGGAACGATGTAATCGACTTATCCCCTCCCCCGTAATTGCAGTCCTTGTGCAAAAATGTGAAATGAATATTTCGTATAGATGTAAGACTACGAACATTATTTACATTATTTACAATTGACGGGTATTTGTCCTCATCTTGTTTGTTGTTAACACAACGTTTCGGCTGATATACCCTCCAGCCTTCATCAGGTGTCTTGAGGAAATTTCGAACCTGGGTTCTCATTCCTAGGGTATTTTTCGATGTTATTATTATTAACAATAAACAAGATGAGGACAAATATCCGTCAATTGTAAATAATGTAAATAATGTACCTGATTCCTCATCCCTTAAATATAGAACTGTAAGACTACGAGCTGGCACCGGATAAAATGCTTGGCGGCATTTCTTCCGAGTTTACGTTCCGAGTTCAAATGCCGCAAAAGTTGACTCTGTCTTTCATCCTTTTGAGGTCGATAAAATAACTACCAGCTGAGTACTGGGGTCGATGCAATCGACTCATCCCCTCCACTGAAATTGTTGGCCTTGTGCCCAAATTTGAAACCTATATTTTGTGCAGATGTAACATTAATCTTTCCTTCTGCAATAACTACCGTTAAGTGATGAAATATATCATATCCTACTCGACTGCCCTTTGAGATGAGTAACCATTCCCAAGTGCCGGTCTCTCATTACAATAGAGCCATCAGAATATACATTTAAACAAAATGGAAATTAAGATCACATTTGCTGACGACGTAGCCGTGTAACAAAGATGAGTAGTCTTGAACATTTGAGAACTAGTATTTGTTTAGTTAGTAGTGAAATAATATGGAGAAAAAAAAAGACACTTCTGGAATCACTGACATTTTCAAACGCACTCACACTACCAGAGCTGTATTTTTTTTATTAAAATACGTCTGTATTTTTATTAAACAGCAAAAAAAACAAAAAAAAAACTTTCCTAATTGAATCTGAGTTGATTTTTTTATATCAGGAGACAGATCGTGGAGTTATCGAGTTACAGTGTCATTTGAAAGTGCTATCTGAACCATTACTTTTGCTGCTGCCTGCTCGCACAGTATTTCCATGCAGACATCTTTAATACAGCCTTTCACTAGCAATTCGCTGACTGTAAGTCTTTTTAACCTTAGCAGCTCCGAAGTGTTACTTTATAAGAAACCTACAAAGCACAAATATTTGTGTGTGACACTTCAAAGAGATGTCTCTGACGGCCTTTTAAATCAATATGCTTTCTTTCAAAGAACTCTTTCGACTTTGAACTAATTTCTATATGTTTTGTAGTTAAATGACGTTTGAGGTTTGTCGGTTTCATTGAGTCATTACACAGCAGATCTCTAAAAATTACACACATAACGATTTGTGCACTACCCCAGCATTTGTGGTAACAAAGCCAAATTGAATGTAAGAGCAATCACATTTCAGAGTGCAGTTTGTGCGGATTCTTTTTACCTGTGAGCCTTCGATTTAATTTACATTGTCTTCATCGTCATTTAGATTTGCTGATGTGTTCAGCAACCGATCTTACAAAATATTTCTATTGAGTATCAGTTACAAATCTGCAAATTAGAGATAAAAATAATATATATGCTTGTGTGGTTTAGAAGCTCGCTTTGCAACTATACAGTTTCAGGTTCATTTCCACTGCGCGGCATATTGGGCAAGAATTTCCATAGCGTCGCGTTGACCAATAGCGTTTGAATAAATTTCACAGACGGGAACTGTGGAAGGCCGTCGTATGCGCGCGCGCAGCTTTGTGATCGCTTTTCCTTGACTTCGCTTGACATAACGTTGGTTTGTAAATTAGCGGTGCGGCAATAGAAACCGATAGGGTAAGCACCAAACTTAAAAACATATCTACTGAAGTCGATTTGTTCTTGTAAACTCTTCAAGGCGATGCTCCAGCGTTGCCGTATTCCAAGAACTGAAACAACTATAAGATTAAAGATGTAAGAACTCCCGAGTGTAATTATATTTTATTATATGAGGATGAACTATAGAATACATGCTTTGATTGAGAAACAGAGGAGAGAGAGAGAGAGAGGATATTGATTAATAATGCTAGAATTAGACGATAATATAAAATTAAATTACGAACACGATACTTTGAAATAATGATAGTCTTTATAATCTGAGGTCCGTAAATTAGACGAAGATACCAAAAGATAAACGTACAGATATCTTCTCTTCAACTCCGTGATGGCAACTGCATGTCAAATTAATCATACAGAAGTTTGCGTCATCACTTCAATGCTAATAAGCAAATACCCTCGGCTACGAACCAAGTACATTCTGTTGACTACTACTACTACTACTACTGCTACTGCTGCTGCTGCTAC
>NC_068983.1:69351033-69354313 GCF_001194135.2 Octopus bimaculoides
GCTGCTGCTACTACTACTACTACTGCTGCTGCTGCTGCTGCTACTATTACTACTACTACTACTGCTGCTGCTGCTGCTACTACTACTACTACTACTACTACTACTACTACTGCCACCGTCGCCAGCAGCGCCACCGTCGCTGCCAAAAATATTACTACTACTACTAATACATATTATATAGAACGTTACTAGTTAAAAGACGTAGAGAGGCTGTAATTGCAATATTCGATTCTGAATAAAGGAACTGTAATTATTATTTAACACACTGTTTCCCTCCTTACGAATCCAATACCTATTGTAATTACTATTAAAGCATAATAGTTGCGAAGCCCTTCTCCTCCACACGCACAATTAAAAGCCTGATATGATGACCATCATTTTGTACTTGTATTTAAACTGTCCAACAATTTATATTAGACTTCATTTATATTTAGACTAAAGCAGTTATGCTAGCTAAAACTGAAAGGATTGTGATGACAGTTATTTCGAGCCCATAAAACAACTTCAAGTGGCTTCATAAGCCGATCATTGACTATGCAGGGCTTTTTCTCTGCTTGTGTTCAATAGTTTTAAAGTGAGAGTCAATGCCTGAAATCCAAACTCTCTCTTTAGACTTGGAAGTTTGACGATAGTAGCTCAGCTGGCTAAGACGTCTCTGCTGACCAGCAAGCTGTAGGCTTTACATAGAGTGGCTTTCACCTAGGTGAATTATCTTACAGGGCTTGGAGAGCTCTACCTAGCCTGAAGTTGCTGGAAAGGCGTCAACGAGGGCACCAAATCGCTCGATAGACTCCATTTCATGATTGTTGTTGTGATTGTTTGCCCTAGTCTTTTCCTGTTTCAAGACATCATAACGTAATGAAGGTTAGTAATGCTCAGTTTCTACCATAAAATACTAATTTACCATAACTGGAGCTCTGATCGATATTACTATTCTGGGTCAGAATAGAACTGGGAGTAATAATAGCTAAGAGTCGGTTCCGCACTCCGCAAAACCCTAGAAAACCTGAATCAGGGCCCCACTACCAGATGCAGTTTAAAGTCATATCCAGGACAGAAAAACAATATCGGAAGACCTATTAAGAAATGTTAGGTTACAAGCAACTGATGGTTTGCGTGCCGAAACCATTGCTTTTGTTACAACTTGAGCTGCCTTGCTCTGTAACATATACTCTGAAAGTTGTTTTTCCGCGTCCATTGCAAACACCATCTTTTTGCGCGCGCGCGCGCGTACGTGCGTGTGTGTGCTTGATGAGTATGCATGCATGCGTGAAGGTGCACCAAACATAATGAATATATATATAAAAATGGGAAAGGCCGGTTTTTGTTATTACTTTAGGTTTCCCGTCCATAAAGGGTTTAGTTTTATGGCCTCTCCAACCGCAAGTCCTGCTTCAGACTTCCAGAAAGGAGATATGTAACATCACTGGCCAGTCACGTATGGATAGGATTCCATACTCAATCTCATGGGAAATCCTCGAGAATCCAGGCCCCTACAGCAATGGGACGAAGCATTGAAGTTATGCATAACTGAACGCGCAAGAATCCTAAAAGACTCACTCGAACCAGGGAACATTCTTAACTCCAGAACGGAGGTTTCGGGTCATGTTTACATTTCAGGAGGTCCCTGCTAGCTTTTTGGAGCCTACAAGATGGCGGCACAGCCGGACGTCGATAGCCAATAACAAAGGGAGGTAATCCCCAAAATGTTACCTTTGAGTAGTGAAGCATTTCCCCCTCCATATTTTTAAGAGGTCATGGGCCAACACGTTTTTAGGATCTGTCGATACGCCATAAAGCTAAACTCTTTATTGACAGGAAATCTAAACTAATCCCACAAACCCGCCTTCCCCATTTATATATATATACACATACATATGCACACTCTCACACACATATTACTCTGGATGGTGTTCTAAGGTAATCGCGCATACAATACGTCCCCCATCTCCAATTCGCTATTGAATCCAATCGAAAGACAGAACCAATACAGTATGACAGCGGCGGCATCGCTGTCAGAGGGAATTTGAGAACAATAAGGTACAGTTGAGACACCTCAGAGTTTACTCCCGTAGTAACCCTTTCTATTGTTGAACGGATGGCAACTGAAAACAATGTGTACTCGAAATCAGAGTTCCGCTCTCTCCTAGGCGAACTACCTTCTCAAAATATTTCATTAGCTTTTCTCTTAACAGACTTGCTGCAATACAAGAACATTATTTGTCCATAGCAATGACTGACGGGCGTTAGGGTGTATTTACGCAATGGTTGGTCAGCACACCACGTTTCATTACTTAACCGCTTCTCCGACACCCACTAAAGTTTTGCCTGGGCTATGAGGTAGCCATTTTTCGTGTTTAGGTACTGTAGGAGTTTAGATATTGCACGAGTTTAGGTACTCGAGGAGGTAATGTTGTTGGTAGAAAGGATCTACTTTGGCAGAGGCTGTCTTATTCACTTGGCTCCATTTCCCACTCTTTATTAAGTAAGATAGCCTGCAGCTTACAACTAAAGCAGAGAATAGCAAGCATAAATCGGCATGTAGCATGTACTGACTAAAATCACTACCACACTACAGCATTACTGCACTACACACTTCACACACACAAACACACACACACACACTCTCTCTCTTTCTCTCTCTCTCTCTCTCTCTCTCTCTCTCTCTCTCTCTCTCTCTCTCTCTCTCTCTCTCTCTCTCTCTCTCTCTCTCTCTCTCTCTCTCTCTCTCTCTCTGTTTCAGCACACCGACACTATCTCACTTAACACCACAAGTAATTATAGCTAAAAATATTTCTGATAAAAAAAACACTCAATTGTTTTTTGTTTTCCTCAAATTGAACATTAAAGCGGATTTGGCCTTTTTACGATTCAATATTTAAATTAATATTTTTTGCGCGTTTGCCAGTTTTATACTGTAAAACCGTCTACAAGTATTGTAGCATTTGTTGATTTTATATCATACATTTGTTGGACAGCTATTGTTCAGCTATACGTGGAAATACGTTTTTAACGCATCGTGCCCTTGTTCCCTGCATTTCCGTTGGCAGAATATAAACCAGAAGTTATTTTTGTTCGAAGATACCGGTTTCTAAATGTTGTGGCTAATGTGTAGATCTTTTGCCGATATACACCGGCGAAAGATGTAAACGCTCAAATGCACAAAGAAACAAACCAACACATATCCAAGCACATCGACTACATATATGTATGCATACACACAAACACACGTATATATATCCATGTATGTATATATATATATATATATATATATATATAT
>NC_068983.1:69354583-69360417 GCF_001194135.2 Octopus bimaculoides
TATATATATATATATATATGTATGTATATATGTATGCATGTATGTGTGTGTATGTGTGTGTGTGTTTTATTAGGCATTGCTTATCCTCTCGTCGAAAGGTGGTAAAACTTACTCTGATAGTGGGATTCTATACGTTAATTTGACTGAAAAATTATTGGTAATATTGATTTGGTTGGGATCTTAATTTTCGCCCTTACCGGTTCATTCAACTAATTGCATAAGCCTTTAATGGCGAAAACTGAGTCAATTCACCATTTTCAATGTGTATGTGTGTGTGTGTGTGTGTGTGTGTGTGAGTGTGTGTGTGTGTGTGTGTATGCATATGTATGTATGCATGTATGTAAGTATGTATGTATGTACGTATTTATGTATGCATGCATGAACGGGTATCTGTTTTTACTGGGACTTCAAAGTTTTGTTGACGGTTTGTTCAGCTACATTGGTTAAACTATTTATCAGGCAAATTTTACTCTATCGACAATGAATCTGCTCACGATTAAATGTGCTATTGTTATTCATATTTCTTTTCAAAACATAAACAGACTAAAACACATACATACGTCCATAAATAAATACATACATGAGTGTATGTGTGTGTGTATGCATATATATATATATGCATGTGTATGTACATATATCCACATATCTATCTATCTATCTATCTATCTATCTATCTATCTATCTATCTATCTATCTATCTATCTATCTATCTATCTATCTGTCTGTCTGTCTGTCTGTCTATCTCTCTCTCTCTCTATATATATATATCGTTCCCCACTCACTAGGGAGCAATGCAGTGGTAAGCAAAAACGATCGTCGTGCTAAATAAATCTTACAGTACACTATGTCTTCCTCATCAATCATTTAAAATATACTAGGCGTGCACCGAAGAATTCATTACGTAGATCTTATTTCTTTATTGCCCACAAGGGGCTAAACATAGAGGGGACAAACAAGGACAGACAAAAGGATTTAAGTCGATTACATCGACCCCAGTGCGTAATCGGTACTTAAATTATCGACCCCGAAAGGATGAAAGGCAAAGTCGACCTCGGCAGAATTTTAACTCAGAACGTAACGGCAGACGAAATACCGCAAAGCATTTCACCCGGCGTGCTAATGTTTCAACTAGCTCACCGTAGATCTTGTGACGAAAGTGCAGTACTGCGGGTGACACCTGGTGGGCATAAGTGGTGAATGTGCTCTCAAAGCACACTACTAGGGGACCTACCAAAAACAAAGATTGGATACTACATTTTAAAGTCTCCTGTCTAAGCTTTAATTTTAAATATAAACTGTACATATATATATTCTGCCAGTACGCCACCTTAAATTAATATTAATAATAATAATAATAATAATAATAATAATAATAATAATAATAATATATTAGAGTGATAAAACACTACTCCGAAATATATCAAAAAAAAAAAAACATCGGGAATAAAGACAACAAATGGAGCCTAAAATAACTGACAAAGTTTTGGATTATATCTGAGTAAGTAATACTCATTAAAATTTATTTCTATTGTCCGAATGAAATTATGTATTTTAACTGTGTATCATCTCTGTCACTCGCACAACACGTGTAAATGCGCTCGACACATTCCCAGAGTGTTGGACTATACCCGAGTGAGTAATACTCATTAAAATGTATTTCTATTTTCCAAATGAGATGATGTATTTTAACTGGGTATCATCTCCATCATTCGCACAACACATGTAAACACGCTCGCCACATTACGATCCAATCAACATCAGACCATCTCCTTCCCCAACCACCATGCACAAAATATGAAAAAAAAGAAAAGTTAAATAATACCCGTATTATTCAACCCAAGGATAACAAGCGGGAAGTACGTATTTTAAACTTGTTACACAAAGAAGTACGAAAAACTACGTGCAAAACCATTTAACACCAGAAATGAACGGATCGGTACCCTACAAGAATGATGACCATCAAAATAAAGGGCTGGACGTTATCCCTCATGTACCACAAATAAAATCAAAAAAGCATAAATGGACACGAGAAGAATATATTTCAATCCTACATGCTTGTTTTACAGCAGTACTCTACCCATTGAACGAAAACACAACAACATAAACATATAATATCTGGACGAAAAACAACCTACATAAAGATTTGGATAGAGCAATGAACCCTAATAAAGTAGCTAACATACGGAGATATATTCTCAAAACAAAAACAAAAATATCAGAAATAGAAATGGAACACTTAAAAGGAAAAATTCATGACGAAAACGTAGATAGTAACTACACAGCAATGCCAAATAATATCAAAAGCACCGAGACTGTAAAATACGAAGACAGACGTAGCGTATCCAACAAAAACGAAGTAAACAACAAAATACAACAAACCCAGGCCGTAGGAAAGTATAAAGGTGGGTAAAATGCACCAAACCAGAACACTATAGACAAAAATATGAACGGGAGGAAATAAGAAACAAATCTAAAATCTAGAAACAGTGAAGGTGAAACTAATGATTATTATACTCTAAAAATGAACATAATCAAAGAATTGAAAGCCACAGATCTCAGTATGGACTATCGATTATACTTCCCAAAAATTAAAATTAATAATAAAACAACATCAATAATAAAGAGCATGAAACTGGCCGTCACACAACTAATAACCACAGAAACAAATGTCAATATGACCGACTAAATGATATAATATATGCGGCAGCCTCTGTGGCCAAAATAGAAGCTGGATACTCCCAAAAATCCATCCAAACAGGAGTATCACCACCCAACCAAACCCTGTGGATAAATAATATCCAGGAAAAAAAAGAAAATAAGAGAAAGGATCTGTCAATCCTTAATGAAACTAGTAGACAATCAACACCACAAGGCAACACGAAGAAAAGAAAAATACTACGAAAATATAAAATTACAGAACAAGGTATACCTGAGGTAAAAGAACAGCTAAAGCAAGATATCCACGCCAAAGCACAAACAATCCGCCGGGATGAGAAACGTCAACATTTCTTTGAACGAAACAAAAGATTCTACCGAGAACTTGGCAAAAATAAAATAGAGATCAATGCAGCACCAACAGCAGAAGAAGTGGAAGAATTTTGGAAAGAAATACGGTCGGCGAAGTAACCACCTCAGAAAAGATCTATCAAAACAATGAACACAGCACCTGAACAATTCTGGACCCCTATAACAACTGAAAACGTCACCCAGGTACTGCAAAAATTAAACAACTGGAAGGCAACCTGGCACGACAAAATCCCCAACTTCTGGTTAAGATACCTAACAGGAACACATTAAATACTAGAAGAGCCAGAGACAATGTCTGAATGGTTCACGGAAGGGAAAACTATCCTAATTCCCAAATCCACTGAAACGGCAAACCCACAAAATTCAGAACGATAACTTGCCTTGGTACAACTTACAAAGCCTTTACTGCAATAATATCGCAGAGAATGAGCAAACATCTGGAAGAAAACAACCTGGTTCCAGAAGAACAGAAGGAATGCGGCAAGGGCTCATACGGCTGTAAAGATCAGCTACTCATCAAACAGCCATAAATGAAGACAGCCGCAGAAAGAAGAAGGGTCTAAGTATGGTCTGGATTGATTATCGAAAGGTTGTTGATAGTATCCTAGAAACACTAGCCATGAACAAGGTAGCACCAATAATCATAAAATATATAAAACATTCCATGAATAAATGACAAACAGTGCTACAACTCCAGACAAAAAAAGGACTCATAAAAACCAAAACCATCCCCATTAGAAGGGGAATATTCTAGGGAGACAAGCTCTCTTCATGCCTTTTCTGCTTGGTACTGTCACCTTCCTCTGACATGCTAAACAGAACTGGATGTGGATACAACTGTTACGGCAAAACGATCGACCACCTCTTATACTGTACGCTACACATGATAAACAACTGGAAACATTACTACAGACACGGATTTACCAAAAAAATATACATGAAATTGGGCTTAGAAAAATGTGCCAATGTAACCTTGAAAAGAGGAATACTAATTAAGGGAAGCAACATTACACTAGATAAAGCAAATGAAATAAGAAAATTAGACCAAAGCCAGGCATGCAAATACTTAGGAATCAATGAACTAGATAGATACAACACGCACAAATAAAAGGGAAGATAAGAAAAGAATACTATAGACGAGTTAGATTAATACTGAAAACAGAGCTCAATGCGAAACTCAAGATAATAGGCATCAACACCCTAGCCGTCCCAGTTATAAGTTGCAGCAACAATATTCTTAACTGGACTCTAAATGAACTAACCAAAATAGACAGGAAAACAAAAAAATAATAACAGGATTTAGGATGTACCACCCGAAATCTGACATAGAAAGGTTATATATGCAACGTATCGAAGGTGGTAGAGGCCTTATACAGCTAGAAAACTATTACAAAATAATCACCATAGGACTACAGAAATTTCTACTTCAGAAGCAAGGAAAACTAATACAAATAACTACAAAACACGAACAAAACAGAAAAACTTCTTTCAGTCTTTAAGGAGGCTGACAAATGCATAAAAGAATTCATAATACCTAATAACTAAGAAGAAAAAGAAGAAACAACAAAAGCTGTAAAACAACTGAATTCCATACTAAAACTGGAACAGCAATGGATCATGATAAAACGATGGCAAGAAAAGCCCCTTCGTGGCAAATATTAAATTAGACAGAAAAGAAATAGACAAAGCAAAATCCCAACAATGGTTGAGAAGCTCAGAACTCAAAGCAGAGACTGAAGGATTTTTAATTGCAGCACAAGAACAAAGCCTTTCCACCAGAAATTACTAACAAGTAACTACAGAATATGTGGAGATGGAAAAGAAACAATAAATTATATTGTCCCTGGGTGCCCAGTACTGGCTAAAAAGCAATATATTCACAGACACGACAGAGTTGGGACCTATATACACTGGAAGCTATACCAACACTATGGAATAACAACATAAAAAAGATGGTATAGGTACACACCGGAAAAGGTCACAGAAAATGAGAAAGCAACTATACTCTGGGATATGCCAAAACTCACAGAGAAATTAAGGTCAATAGGCCAGATATAGTTGTCGGAGATCACCAAACAAAAACAAATGCATGACCACCGAGAAAAAATACGCCATCCAACAAAAAACTGTCCAGGGACAGATATAGAGAATATTCAATTTCTTGAATGCATAAACAAACACTAACACAAAGAATATTGGTGGAATATTCCCATAGCGGACATAGTTTTTTGGGACAAACAAGAAAAAGAATGTACCGTCATAGAGTTCGACTACTTTGTCGATGTGAATATCTCTTCGAAAATGAAAAGAATGAGGATAATTACGGATCACGGTTTCGAAACTTTAATCTCTAAACCCAGATTATAAATTCACATTTATACGAAAAATAATTGGTGCACATGGTTTTACTAGCAGATGTCCTTGGTGACAATCTAGAAAAGCTACGGATTTCAGAAAAAGAAAATATAAAAAAACTAGTTATCGCTTTCCTTACAAATATAATATAAGCGGAGATGTACTTGCATAGCAAGTGACATGATCTGAGATCGTGTGCTGGAACGAAAACAATTGCAGCGTGGAAGGTGTTTATAAGCCATTTAAAATAACACACAAAATCCGTTAGATTCACTTCAACAATTAAATTTAATTTGTCAAAATGTTTTCGTCGCTTTGAGACCGCGACCTGTTCACTGACAAAGTTCTGTGCTGCATCTGAGAAAGTAACAGTTAGCTCATGATATATACGTACGTGTGTATGTATGTAGGTATGTATGTATGTATGTATGTATGTATGTATGCATGTATGT
>NC_068983.1:69360758-69362942 GCF_001194135.2 Octopus bimaculoides
ATATACGCTTATCCATCACTATACCTATACATATATACACACACACATACACACATACATATATACAAATATATATGACACTAATACACGGATAACGGTTAAAATTCAAATGTGCATTTTTTTAAATATTATAACCTTTTTTTTCACACATAAACATACCACACATAGATGTATCTACACATACTCATACGCACATGTACGCACACACTCATATAGTCACATACACAACGCACAACACATACACACATGTGCACACACACATACATATACACATACGTACATACATATCAAACTATATACGCTCATACGGTTATATATAACTACATATATGTATGTATTATGCATCTCAACATGTATGTATGGAATGGAATTCCATATGTAATAGAGAGAGAAGGGTGACTATAGAGGTGTACTCCCGAGTGGAATCTTTTGAAAAAAGGAAAAATTTGAAAATTACGACAACTGGATTATACTACGCGCACCACTAATTGTGAACCATTATTGGATTACCTATATTAGAGTACACAGGACTGGTCAGGAGTTCAAATACGCCAGAGGACAGACATTTAACTGTGAACTTTGTTTTTTTTCTTTTTTCTTTTTTGTTTGTTTATTATTTTTTGCAGTTAAAATATGAACAATAGAAAAAACAATACTGCTTTGGTGTGGGAAATTAACCCACCCAAAGAATGGGTGACAGATTTGGAAAGGAGGACGGTGGTTCTAAGGACTTAGTCAAAGTCCTTGGATACCATTGTCCTCTTTCCTTGGCTAGAAATAGAAAAGGAGCTAACAGAGTACATGGCGATGATAAAGCACATCGCCCGGGGTTCCATAAATGCAACCATATGGTTGCTGTTTGGAACCTCGGAGATGGCAAACTCAAGCCTAACAAGAGACACTTGTTTGGCAGGGGCAGCATATCAGCTTGCTGAGGGGTGGAATGATTAAAATTATGGTATTTTTAATTGTTAATATATTGAAATTGTTAATATATTGAAATTGTGTAAAAATTGTAATTTTAAAAATAAAAAAAAAAGAACAATGTTTTCGAGGGGTTATCAGTCGGCGGGCGCTGGTGCCTCTCAATATTTGTTGCATCCTTATCACCCTCATCTCATTAATGCCCATGTCCAGCCCGAAGCTACTTTATGTCTGTCTGTCTTTGTCTGTCCCCTCTATGTAACGCCGTTAATGGCGAAATTTATTGAAATAAAGTAGCTTGCTTACCAACCACATGGTTCCGGGTTCATTCCCACCGCGTGGCACCTTGGGCAAGTGTCTTCTACTATAGCCTCGGGCCGACCAAAGCCTTGTGAGTGGATTTAGTAGACGGAAACTGAAAGAAGCCTGTCGTATATATGTATATATATATATATATGTATGTGTGTCTGTGTTTGTCCCCCCAACATCGCTTGACAACCGATGGTGGTGTGTTTACGTCGCCGTAACTTAGCGGTTCGGCAAAAGAGACCGATAGAATAAGTAGTAGGCTTACAAAAGAATAAGTCCTGGGGTCGATTTGCTCGACTAAAGGTGGTGCTCCAGCATGGCCGCAGTCAAATGGCCGAAACAAGTAAAAAAGTAAAAAAAGTAAAGTAAATGTATAAAATGCCAAAAGAATTCGAAGAAGAAATTCTTTAATACAGCATTGGAATTCAGAAATATATGGATGTACATGGAGTTTTCAGCATTGGTTAACCGTTATGTTATATCATTCAAAATAGCAAAATCTTGAATGTGCGTTCGTATATGTGTGCGTGTTTATATGTGTGTGTCTGTGTTTGTGCGCGTGTGTAGATTTAGTACAGATACACACATACAAACACACATACACATATGTATAAATGTGTGTGTGAGCGTGTGTATGTGTGTGTAAAGTTTTTAAATCCGGTGAGGAGGACTATTAAAATCGATAAATATCCACAAATTTTTCCTGTGGTTGTCTTCAGTAATTAAAATAATATTGTTAATTCACTGATATTGTCTTTTTTTTTTCTTCTCACTGCATAATTATTCCTAATTAACTTTTTAATGCACGTTGCATTTATTATGATAAACTAACTTGACTCCCCATCTCTTTCTCTCACTCTCACATTCGCTCTTTCTTTCTTTTTGTTTCTCTCAATTATTTTCTATCACCATCTCTCTCCCCCTCTCTGTCTCTCCATATATATATATATA
>NC_068983.1:69364710-69366900 GCF_001194135.2 Octopus bimaculoides
AGAGCACAACACGCATCCAGTCCGAGAATCGAAATTACGGTCTTGCGATCATGAGTACAACATCCTAAACTCTAGACCATCAGCCTTCGCATATGTATGTATGTATGTAAAGAATAAAAAGTTTTAAATGGTCCAACAATGCACTATAATACAAAAATATGGACTATATACTTGTTGTAATTTAGTTATCTATAGTCCGATGATATTTCGGAATACAATTCCTTCTTCAGATTTTCTTAGATGGAGTCTATACTATAAACTGTTAACTAACGGCTTTTCTTTTTTTTTTCCGGAAGTGATGCAGTAGTGGCCTCACGAAGCTCCTTCCGGAATTCCTCATGAGAAGTGTGTGAAGTTGGCTATGTTTCAATCTCGTGCGTGTTGGTATATCTGTAGCGCTGGTATATCTGTAGCGCTGGTATATCTGTAGCGCTGGTATATCTGTAGCGCTGGTATATCTGTAGCGCTACAGATATACCAACACTGCAGACGTACATGGGGAAAAAGGCAGCTATCGATTACGTTGACAGTTGAAGATCTGATATCGGCCATTGATGTGATGAGCTCAAACTGAGCAACGGGCTCGGATGGATTTCTATCTGTTCTCCAAAACGCATGCAAGAAAGCTTTCGCAAAAGCACTGCAGATACTTGTTCAAATTTTCTTTGCATGTGGAAAACTTCCTAAACTGCTAATAGAAGGTATCATATACCCTGTCAATAAAGGAGGAGGCAGAGCAGATGTGCAACTGAATTCCTCAGGGAACTTACTGGGACCACTACTGTTTGTAGTGGCTCTCTCAGACATGCTCTCAGTCGTACAGTCAGTCACTCTTGTCAGCTAGTCTGATGATACAAAATTATCTCAGACAGTCAAGGAACTTGATAACATAATAAAACTGCAAAATGACCTGTATGCAATATGTAGATGGGATGATGAAAATAGCATGCAGTGCAATGCTGATAAGATTCAAGCAGTCCGCTATCAGTCCACAAACAGATTACGGCTGGAATGCACAGGAATAAGGGGCAGTGCAATCCCAGAGTTAGAATCGGTACGTGACCTGGGAATCCATATGAGTAGTGATGTAATATTCCATGTGCTTATTGCCAGGATGGCAACACTGTGCAGCCGAGTAGCTGTATGGATCTTTAGATCATTCAGAACCAGAAATAAGGATACTTTGCTACTCTATGGGGAACCTTTGCCCTCAGTCGTGTGTTACTGTACCCATGTGTGGTCACCACAGAGCGTCAAATTGGCGGAGGAAATTGAAGCGATCCAGCGTCACCACACGAAAATAACACAAATGAGCTACTGGGAGAGGCTACAAGAACTGAAATACTCCTCCCTGAAGAGAAGGCTAGAAATGTATGCAGTGATATTACATATGGAAAATCCAGGAAGGTCTAGCTCCCGACTTTGGAATTAAAAGCTATACCAACCACCGAACTGGACGGCACTGCACAATACCAAAGATACCGTCTTCTTCATCTCAGATAAGAACCCAGTTTTACAACAGCCTGAGTTTCAGGGTACAACAACTATTTACCATTCTGCCAAGGAACCTAAGAGATCTGCAAGGTGTAGATGTAGAAACGTTCGAAAAGTACCAGCACAAATTTCTATCTGAAATCCCCGATCAACCCACATCGAGGCACGAAGAAGAGCAGCTTCGTTCAGTTCGCTTCATCACCAAATACAGTACCGAAAGGAGACTCACAAAACGCTGAAAGTCGGTGCTCCAGCATGGTCTCAGCCTCTGGCTGAAACCAGTAAAGGAAAGAATATTTATGCGTACATACAAACATTGTATATATGTGAATGTGTGCGCGCGCACACACACACACACACACACACACACACACACACACAAAATTACACACATATATTATTTCAAGTAATTAATTGTCTGTCTTGACTTCCTTCCGTTTGACCATCTGTTTTAGATTAACGAACTTGTATTATTTTCGCTCTGAAAGAGTACACTCTTCATATTGTCTCATTCTTTCTCCTTAATTCCTCTATCTTATGCTATTCTTGGATGCTTGAAATATTTCAATTATCCATTAATTTTCAGTCAATTCCATTCTAAATGAAAACATGATCATCTTTTTACTTTTATTATTACAAACACAAACACACACACACACACACACACACACACACACACACACACACACACACACA
>NC_068983.1:69368533-69370814 GCF_001194135.2 Octopus bimaculoides
TTATTATTATTATTATTATTATTATTATTATTATTATTATTATTATTATTATTATTATTATTGTTATTGTTATTATTGTTATTATTGTTATTTTTGTTATTATTATTATTATTATGATTGTTGTTATTATTATTATTATTATTATTATTCTTATTCTTCTTCTTCTTATTATTATTATTTCCTGTGAAGTTCATTCGAAATAGTAACACTTTCTTTTCAGTTTCATTAATTTCTTCTTTCATTCTCAACATAGACCCTCGCCCCACCATAAATGATAATTTTCTTTCTATGAAATACTTTCAATCTTTCCATTAAGTAATGTGTCGTATGTATCATGTCAGTGTGTGTAGGTGTATAAATGTATCGGAGACATTTCTACCAATGTATACATGCATGCATACATACATGCATAATGGCTTTTCTATCATTTATCGTCAATTTCTTCTCCTTTCTTTCTGTCTATCCCTTTCTCCTTGTTTTCTACAGTAAATGTGCTTACTCTTTCTCTTTATCTCTCCTCTTTCTCCCTATGTGTATGTGTTTGTATGTGTGTGTGTGTGAGAGAGAGAGAGAGAGAGACGCTGTCTGTTTGCACGCCTGTGTTTTTTGAGTGTACGCACCTAGCGACTTAAGCAGAAGCTACTGAGCACGCCGGGCGAAATGCTTAGCGGTATTCTGTCTGTCTTTACGTTCTGAGTTCAAATTCAGCCGAGGTCGACTTTGCCTTTCATCCTTTCGGGGTCGATAAATTAAGTACCAGTCACGCACTGGGATCGATGTAATCGACTTAATCCCTTTGTCTGTCCTTGTTTGTCTCCTCTATGTTTAGCCCCTTGTATTCAATAAAGAAATAAGAAAATACTGGATGATGAGGTTCTCAGTGCACTGTTCACTGTGCCTAGGAAAGAGGTGTGATGTTCATGGCTGGAAGCCTATTATCATAATTCTCAATCGAGGATGTCCTCACACTAAACAGCTGAAAGAGCCACGAACTAACGAGGAAGCCTCTGAATCAGCTCCCTTGTTGGTCCGACTGCGAGAAACAGTAGCTAATTATCCGTCAAATCACTAATCCTACCGTCTTAAAAATAGAAGGATACATTAAAGGATGTGGTCTCTGATATACAAAAAGATAGAATATCAAGACTAAAAGGCTTTCATAAATCTTCTGAAGTTGGAATAAACAGCCAAATTTTCGAATTACAAACCAGAATGTCTTTAAAATTAAAGAACATCGTTTGCAATGCATAATATTTCTCTTCAACTTTTTTCTTATATACATAATTTCGTCATCAGCACTCAGATTATTCAACAGATATTCACATCATTACTGTACAATTATAGCTAAGGTAAATATTGAGGCTTTACATTTCATTACAATAAAAAAAAAAATTCATTTTACCGTTGGAACGTAACGTTACTTCTACTCAAAGACGAATGTCTTTAAAACTGAAGGACATGCCATAAAATACAATCCCAAATCAGTCCCTAAGAAGTAAAAGTTGATAACGGATGGAACGCATATCGTATGCCTGCTCAATCATGGCGATATTCTGGCTAAACGACGATTATGTCAAACAACAACTACAGTATGTTGTATATATTCACATTTCATTATAATTCGATATTTTATAACGGATATTTGGCTTTTGCGGTGGCTGCAAAAATTCGAGCAACGGCCTTGCATTCATTTTCCATGAAGTTTGGTCAATCTGCTAACGTGACTCCTGAAATGCTTATTCAGGCTTTTGGTAAACTATCTTTAAGTTGAACGTAAATGTTTGAGCGGTATGCGCGTTTCAAGGCCGTTCACGAATCGATTCTAGATAATCAGTATTCATAAAGACTACTCACTAACAAAATAACTGCAAATGTTGGGGGGAAATCGTAAAGTCATCCGAGAAGGACTGTCGGTGAACAATCAATTGTTATTCTCACATGATTAATTTCAGTTACGGTGCCTATGAGGAAAGCCACTAATAGTGTAGTTAGCCAGCAAACTGAACAAAAATACATTACTAGAGACGGATGCAGTGTTAGTAATGATTTCAACAAATACACACCCTTAAGCATGTATATAGATCGCTAATACTGAGCTTATATATATATTCCAAGTGGCTATCTGTTTTCCTATGTGTTCGTTCCGTTGTCTGTAGTTCATTGTTCTAACGTCCTGTACCCTGATATGCATCTATATACACATGTAGATGTAAGTATGTACATATATGTGTGTATGCATGCATATATATTCTTTGTATTATTTATATATATATATATATAT
>NC_068983.1:69375635-69376678 GCF_001194135.2 Octopus bimaculoides
TAGAAGAGTACAGCTATCGACTGAATCAATTGTAAAAATTGACCCACCGGATTTCCTCTCGAAAGAAGGTAAGATTTGTTTTCTCACTGTGGTAGCAATTGCGAGACAGGTTATTTGGAAAACGAGGGTGAAAGGTGCAAGGTCAGGCATTTTCATATCTAGCTCTGCACTGGTGAATTATTTCACCTTTCACCTCAAAAGGAAAGTAGAGCTAGAGAGAAAATGCCTGACTGCGAAAATGTTTGAGAGTCGATGGAAGAGTGTAGCACGAAAGTTGCGAATAAATGTAACCACATGAATGAGACGAAGGACTCATCTCAGCTATCAGTGGCGAGGCGGGGTACGAGGGGTCCGTACTAAACCCGCCTTACCACTCCATCCTTAATGTCTTCCGGTCTGTCGCATCATCCGATTATAATTCGATTTCATTGTAAAATTTTTAAATGCATGTTTCTGTTAATTCATCCGTTTTCATCTGACCCCAAATCAGGTTGTATCGTCCCCTCTATGTCGCCCCTTGTGGGTAATAAAAAATTCTGCCTTCGTTGATGTTTGTGTGTGTTCTTTACCTTGAAGAGGAGGTCATCACTAGTTTGTGCTCTATTGTGCTCCAAATACGGTGATGTACCCCCAAAATGGCCATAGGTGTTTTGTTTGTATTCCGACCTATATTTGTAATCCTTTGTAAATGATGTTAAGTTACCTGCTGGATGTTGGTTTAATGTATCGACTTGTGTGCCTTGATTTTCTTGGACTTAAATAACGTTGATGGTGAAATATGGATTTTACCTTGCTACACATTGGATGTTGTGTTATTATGTCGTCCCGTGTACTTCGGTATTCCTGTGTATGAATTACGAAATTGGATTTTACCTGCTAAATTTGCTGTCCTGAGGGAAGTAATGAACGTTCGTACAATTTAAACTTAAACTTTTTTTATTAGCCTTTAATCTCAACGAATGAACTATTTTACTACGTTTCCCTATGTATTTTTTTTATTTTATTGTTTTTTCTATATTATTTTTTCTATATATATATTTTTT
>NC_068983.1:69380293-69381889 GCF_001194135.2 Octopus bimaculoides
CATATATATATATACATCTGAAAAATTACTTGGCTCACAACGATTGTTTAGCTGTGTTTTCTAAGAAAGCATTGCGTTACATAACGCAGTGCACCGAGAGTTATGACTATGAATGAGAATCTACACTCAGATTATAAAATCTGTTGTCATAACGTTGTTGACTGTGTTTCCTCGTCCACTGGATCATTAAACCGCCATTCACAACTGTTCCCTGTCCATACTTCAACGGCGATTCATAAGTAACGTGATCTCTTGTTGCTCGGGACAATGTGAAGGATTCATTTGACATACTAGTAAAAGAAACCAAATCTTACTCAAACCACATTATATTAAATCATTGTGTTCTCAGCCACTAGTTTCTTAAACCAGCTGTAGTAACGCTGTGCGCATGCGTAGTCTCACGCATGCGTGCAATTCAACAACCAAGCTTTCCCGCTTCATTCTGTCTCTTTCTTGCTGGCCAGCGATTGAGCAAGGACGTGTTTAGCTGTCTCTCTCCATCTTTCGAACTTACGCTAGACGGCTCGCTCACATCTACATACCGTGTCACATTCACCATATAACACACACAGAAGACGTCTCAACAAACAAGAGCTAAAGATATACATTTACCACCATGAATAAATGTTGTTGTTGTTGATAGTCTGGAGTTCAGCGTTCCGTTCACTTCTAATTTTATATAGGAAAGTCAGGTGTGCATCTAATGATGTATAACCCACTTTCCACTATAGTGGTGACCCTCCGACGTGATTCAAACACGCAGGTGAGCTACAATAACCACTTTCCACTAAAGTGGTGACCCCGACTAAGAAACAAGCACGGCCATGGATTCTGGACTACCAACCTATAACTGGTGAACCCGACTAAAGAACAAATGCGGCCATGGAGACTGAACTACCAAGCAACGATGACCACCAACATCTCCAACCATAGTCAACACGACTTACTATGTACACCAAACTAAACCACCGCGGCAAATCTCTCTCTTTGATTCTGTTAGGTGACTTAGCTTCACCACGATAATAAACAGACAATTGTGTACTCAAGAACTTGGTTTAAAAATCTCACCTGTACTGACTTTCTATCTGCTGTAAATATCTCACATACATATAGACGGCCTGTCTTTTATTATGTTCTTATATGTCGCATTCACACTCTCACATACACATACATCTTTTATGCCACACTAAATATCTCTTGTTATTCATTTTATACGGTTGTGTTTATCATTTTCTATCGTCTCCCTTTTCTGGCCATATGTTATCGTAGTATAACATATCATGTATATCATCTTTGATATATTATTTTGTGTTCGACCGTGTGACACGTTTAAATAAAAGGAGTCCTCTGTTTTTCCATTCGTCACCATTTCTCCTTGTCGTCACTGTAAAACTGGACATCATTACGACCGTCAACACCATTACCACCGTCAACACCATTACCACCACACATACAGAACACAGCTATATTACAGTTCCTGCACCGACGTCTTCTCTATCAATGTACTGTCTACCACAATGTCGTGCGCCAACAACCCCACCACCAGGAACACACCAGATCAACACACTCGGTTTTATCTTCACTGTGGAGTGGAAT
>NC_068983.1:69382554-69385016 GCF_001194135.2 Octopus bimaculoides
AGTCTCACGCATACGTGCAATTCAACAACCAAGCTTTCCCGCTTCATTCTGTCTCTTTCTTGCTGGCCAGTGATTGAGCAAGGACGTGTTTAGCTGTCTCTCTCCATCTTTCGAACTTACGCTAGACGGCTCGCTCACATCTACATACCGTGTCACATTCACCATATAACACACACAGAAGACGTCTCAACAAACAAGAGCTAAAGATATATATTTACCACCATGAATAAATGTTGTTGTTGTTGATAGTCTGGAGTTCAGCGTTCCGTTAATTCTTAATTTTATATAGGAAAGTCAGGTATACATCTAATGATGTATAACCCACTTTCCACTAAACAGCCATTCTTAACTGTTCCTAAGCTATATTTCCGCAACGGAGCATATGATTCAAAATATATTTTTCCTCCTCGCCAACGAAGAGGTCTTCTCAACAGTCAGGTGACCGATGAGAAATATTAACCAAATCTCTTTCAACTCTTGTTATTTCATTGTGAATTTTCTCACTTGTCGGGTCATTAGAGCTGCCATGCTTAAAGTCTTACACAAAGCGAACACAATGGACAATGTAGGTCTTACATACAACTAACGGCATGGTCATGCTGGAAAACTTCTCATCATAAGGTGACTCAGTCAGGTTTGACTGGGGTGAAACAACAACATTTGTACTTAGTGTCAATACAAATTACCATGTCTGTTGTTTTTAGCATATATTAGTTTTGATTAAGATGTATGACCGAAGGCGCTCCAGTCGTAGTCATTCTGTTAAATGTGTATGAAGAGTGCGTTCAAGTCTTGAGAGAAAACTGACAGTTGTATCAATGACAGACCGAGAGACCACGTAGAGGTTCCTTCGTTGATTTGCTGTTACGTTTTGTAATTGTGTAATCTAAATACACTACTTTATAGGATTGAAACATTACTCTATATCGTCTTTATTTACCAAAAATTTCAATTGGCTTATATTATTCGAATCAGCTACCCCACTTTTAAATTTTAAACACATCCCAGGAAACAAGAATAGCTGCATGATTATTCTTTGTTAACCCAAGTTTTCCAACTTACCTTTTATTACATGTGTGAACGCCTACCATATGTGAATTTAGCGGAACATTACCTCGAATTACATTGTCTCAACTTTATTGCACGTATTACTATACGTGAAATAAAGTTGTATAGTCTTAAGTGCATGAGAAATGTAACTTATCCTGGAGAGGACGTGTATCTACCACAGGCAACATGCCCAGCTGATCTGGTGATACTTTTCCTACCAAGAGGAAGATGAGCTGAAGCAATGTAAAACAAAATATTCTTCCCAAATACGCAATGGAATCGCTCTGTTGTGGATTTGAAGCCTATAGCAATCAGCTAATCGTCTAATATCATATCCACTCGATAGTCTTGCTTCTAACATTTTGCGTGGTCCTCAGGTAAATGCTTATTATTTGCTTCTTGTTCTAATAGGCGCACGAGTGGCTGTGTGGTAAGAAGTTTGCTTCCGGATTCAGTTCCACTGTGTGGCCCCCTGGGCAAGTGCCTTCTACTATAGACTCGGGCCAACCAAAACCTTGTGAGTGGATTTGGTAGACGGAAACTGAAAGAAACCCGTCGTGTATATATATATATATATATGTATATGTTTGTGTGTCTGAGCTAGTCCCTTCACCAGCGCTTGACAACCGACGATATTGGTGTGGTTACGTCCCCGTAACATAGCGGTTCGGCAAAATAAACCGATAGGATAAGTACTAGGCTTACAAAGAATAAGTCCTAGGGTCGATTTACTTCATTGAAGGCGGACCAATGATAAGATCATTAATGGAATTTTTGAAAGACTCTTGAGATGTCTTTCACACAATGCAGTGGGAATGAATTTAAGTAACTGTTAACATAATTTACTTTAAGGTATGGATGAATTAAATTTAGTTTTAACTTCCCCATTCTTATAAACACCAAGTAGCTGTTTAACACCCTTTGTGATCGTGAGTGCACCAAACCACATGTGTGCGTATGCTTACATTTTCGCGGACGCTTGTATGAGCAAGTGCACACGCGCCATGCAGCTTGCGTGTGGGCGTTTATACATCCATATTTGTTAACGGTTATTTTTAATGCTTTCCTCGCTGGGTCACGTATTCGTTTCTCTTTTTGTCATCTGTGATTTTATTTTTGATCTTCTAGGTAAATGAAGATATTTCCTTCGTTTTGCTACTTTTCTTTCTACGAAATGAGAAGATATATTGCGGAACTATTATTTTAATAAGTTGTGTCTATTTATCACCCGTTGTGTCTATTTATCATGCCGGATGCTCCTGAAGCAGTTGTTAAGTGTATCACCCGTGAGGGATCGATGCTAAATGTGTCGAAACAATTGTCGTGATTAATAATAAATTCTCGTATATTCCATTTTCCGTCTTTCATTTACCGTGTGTGTGTGTGTGTGTGTGTGTGTGTGTGTGTGTGTG
>NC_068983.1:69385428-69392298 GCF_001194135.2 Octopus bimaculoides
GATCATGAGCAGAAGTAGTGGGGGAGCATCATAGCCATGTGTTGAGAGGATTTTCTTTGGGGTTTGAATAATTCACCTTTGGAAACATGGGTGTTTTGCTCAACATCCTTAAACAAACCTTATTGAGGGACCTTTTGAGCAGGATGGGCTACTCGACCTGAAGGAAATTCTAACTGGGCCCCACCTGCGAGGTCATGCGCTGTTTATCTTGATGCGAGATCACCATGTCGCGCACATATGGTTGTGATGCATGTGCCTGGTGTACCCTTATCAGACGGGTAGTCATGATGGGTATAATGGGCCTCGTATATTTTACCCCAGTGTCACTTTGATGGCATGTATTGCTCTCTCACTCAATAATAATAATAATAATCATAATCATAATGATGATGATGATGATAATGATAATAATAAACACTTTATATTTCGGCACTGAGAAATGTTAGTTTTTATGAGGCAATCCCTATTAACCAAAAACCAATGTTCTGTTTGTGTATAGTTCATTGGAGCTTCTTAGTGGAGTGTCTATGTCTATGGCTTTATTCTTATACGTGTATGAATACGTATATGTATAATTTTAGCGTGTGTTAACTGGTGCGTGTGCAATATCAATAAGGCAGGACTGCCAGCTTATTTTAGCAGGAAATTGAACAATGTGTGCAATAACGATTCCATTACAACGTATTTTATCAAGACAAGCTGAAAAGCTAGAAATATTCTGTTCTCAGGGTAATAATATGCGTTGAAGAGAAGCATTCGTTACATTTTGCAACGATTATATTCTTTTATTTTCGTAGTAGAGTATCTAGGAAGGTCTATTCTGTTGGAGACAGAATATTTAGAAAGAATACTGTTGTTTCTATGTATGTAAAAAATGGCTATCATGTTGATATATATATAACATACTAATCGTTGATTGGTTGATGGAAATTAGTTCAATTTATTCACTCGTCAATTAAAGCTGTGAATGATATCGATTGGGCTGCTGATACGTCACAAAATAAAGTTCACTCCTTTCCAGGAGAAATTCACCACATTATTTTAATACAAAAGAATATCATATATATAATATAGAGAGATAAAAGACTTCAATAAACTAGTATTATCCAAGAAATTAGTAGATATTAACATCCTCCTTCAGTGTTTAAAATTTCAAGCAAGACATATAACCCTTACATTATCTGTTGATCGAAAGTTTTAGTGTGAACCAGCAAATTTCAATTTTTCTCCATCCACGGCACACTGAGTAAGGAGCAGAAAGAGTTAAAACAAAGAATAAATTTCTTAAAAGTCGTGTGTTTGTGCGTGTGCGTATGCGTATACGTAAAAGTGTGGGTGTGCTGTGTGTGTGTGTGTGTGTTTGTGTGTGAATGTAGCAATTACATCAGGAAAAATGCATTTAACACACAAACCTGTTACATTCACTAAACTTTTATATGCTTATGATATCTCATAATGTAGTCATCGGTTATGGCCGGTCAGAAAGTTACCATTGCTTTCACGTCTATTATTGCACTTAGCAATATTGGTGACTCAACAGATCTGAACGGAGACACATAACCTCTGTAGTAATGGAGGTAAAAATGCAGTCTTCGTTAGCTTAATGTTGAAAAACAACACTGAAAGAAAATTTTTCCGAAGCGGAACTCCTTCTAGGAGAGACGCAGTTGTTTCTTTTTGAAAAGTTTGAGCTGTGTCCGAAAAGGGGCAGTTTATGTCTGTTTTCTGTTCACTAGCTAGCAAGTGGAGAAGCCCAGTTTTCCAACACGATTTTTCTATCAAGCATGTACCGACCGAAAATTTCACTTTTTGAATTTAAGAAGGCACTCGTATCAAGAGAATCTTTTAGGATTCTTGCCCTTTCAGTCAAGCAAAGTTTGCATCGAGATGAAGAGATGATCACAGGAAATAAATTTTTCAGTAAATGAATACACATGAACCAAGGAACAGCCTATTGAAAAATCCTGCCATTTTCCAACTCACCTCGAAGCCTGCGGCACACCCGTGAACCATACGAAACATAAAATGTGCTGCGGCACATTGGCTGAAATCACCTGATATACACAATGCAATATGGAAAGAAGCAGGTCTTTAAACCAACTGGTTAAATCAATGGACAATTAATATAGATTTGTTACTTGGCATAAGGCCAGCATAACTGCCTGTAAATTGTGCTTTCGGTAGCATCATCAAATCAATGTTTCTCCATGAGTAGTAGCACAGTATATTGATGAAAGGCAAACTCAACCCTGGTGGTATTTGAGTCCAGAGTGTAAGAAAGCGTGTCTAAATCCACAATTTTTTTCTCGGTTCTAACTTTTACTGATCTATGTTAAATTTATTATTGTTCTCTAAGATAGGCGCAAGATTAGACATTTTGGGAGAGAGAACAGTCGATAAAATCGATTTTAGTATTTGTTTGATACTTATTTTATCGACTCTGAAAGAATGAAATCCGAACATTAAGACACGCATCTAAACACTGCAATGTATTTTTTACCCGACGTTTTTTACTAATCCTAACAATCAACTGCCATTATACTAATTGATGTTACAATAAAGTTATTAATGAAAGTAAAGCATTCTCAGATGTTATGTATTACTTCTCTACTGGGTTTGCTTTCTTTGGCATTAAAGAAGTAACCTCTGTCTGGTTCATCGACTTGCTAGTAATGAACTCCCTCTTCAATCAGACTCTACCGTTATATAGAAGTTGTTCAATGGTCTGAGATATGAAGTGAGCGAAGATTTGCAAAACAGATATAGAAGATGTAGAAAATTATTACCTCAAGAAAAGAAATGGTGAGCTATTGTGTAGTGTGCTCAGTACTTCAATCATGACTACATCTGTCAAATATACACTATTATATATCCAGTATTATTTATATACTACATCTGACTCGGTGCTTCTTTTGTAATTAGGTATGTAATGTATTCATTACTTCCGTTTTAGGTTGTAAATTGGCAATCATTAGACAGGTGCAAAATTTGTTCTAGGTCTTTTCCCTCGGAGTTCAAATTCCGTTAATGTCAGCTTTGCTGTTTTTTCTTTCGTTAGTCAATAAAATAATTTATACAGGGCAGTGGATTGCTAGAACTGTTAGCACGTCAGATGAAATGCCTTGTGCTACTTGTTCTGTCTTCTGAGCTTTTAGATGATAAATTTAATCTGTCACCCAGTTTAACACTTCTGCCTGCTCTTTGGGTGCCTTTATTGGAGTTCCCTTTGTTGCATTTCTCATTTGTCCTAAAATCTTTGAAAAAAATATAACGTGTCATACGTGCTGCATTTCCTTCTCTCATGAAATGGTAAGAAAAAATAAACAAACTACGTGCATGACATATTCAGTTCTTCACTTTGTAAATTATATGTATGTCTTTATTGCCCACAGGGGGCTAAACAAAGACAGACAAAGGGATTAAGTCGATTACGTCGACCCAAATGCGTAACTGGTACTTATTTAATCGACCCCGAAAGGATGAAAGGCAAAGTCAACCTCGGCGTAATTTGAACTCAGAACGTAACGACAGACGAAATACCGCTAAGTATTTCGCTCAGTGCTAACGATTCTGCCAGCCCGCCGCTATATCTTTGTAAATTATATGCGACCTCTTTGTAGAGTTACATCCTTGTGATTATACGTGTTGCATACAAATTATTTCTATTTAGACTAAATGTGTAATGTTTTCCATAATTTAAGTGTTGTTGCTCAGGTGTTATCTGAGTAAATCGATGCAACACACTCATTCCACATGGACTAACTTACTTATTCATTTCATTTCGTTCCGAACTAATGAGAGAGAACCTGCACGTGATCGCACGATCGGTTAAAATATATTGACAAAACACCCCCGAAATAACACCTGTAGCATTATTATAAAAACAAAAACCACACCCAATAAAGTAATACAGACAGAATGGCCATGTTTAGAATGTCTTTGATTATTGTAAAATAATATTATCTATTTGAGATGTAACTATTACAGTTAATCACTTGTGGTATTCAAAGATATATAGAATACATATGAAGGATATGCATACTGCATATCTTTGAACGTCCTTTAAAAGCCATAAAAATATTGAACACCCAACATCTCCTGCGCTTGCTTGTCAGTCACTAATGTGCTCTTGAAGAATTTATTTTATTCAAACCTGTGTATTCTATGTACATAACATTTAGGTCATTGTAGGTCATTAGTTCTTTATGACTTAGTTCTTAAAAACAAGAGTTTTCAATGTGTCTCTTTTAGCCAGTCTGCAATATTAAACTGACTAATATAATTCAGTATCATTTGATGGTGCTTGTCTCTTCTGCGGTTTTACTGGCGAGCTTATAAAAAGATAACTCTGTTGAAAATATAAAGTCATAGCTTAAATTCTTTGACTGAAAAAGCCAGGCCATTTTGGAAATCTGCATTGATGATGCTCAATTACATTGATATATAAAACCTTTCAAGTTTATACGGGTGGCGGTGGTGGGATGTCTCCATAGAGGATATGATCATTAGTTAATATTCTTAAAATTTTGTATGTTAACTGAGTTTTATTCTGTTTTATTATTTATAAATTTCCTTATTTTAGTTTCTGACAGAAACTATTAGTCTTTTCTCGAACCATTGCTAGATGACATCTACCATTGATTTTGGATAATGTACCTTTAAGTCGCAGTTAAAGATTGATGAATTAAATATTCACCTAATAGTAGCACCACAATATTCGATACTTACATATCTGTATCTCCAAGATAAGTTATAACTAAAATAGTATGCATTGATCTGAGAATACAGCAATGAAAGCACAATACTAATAGAAAGACGGCAGATGAAATTAACAGTCAAATCAATGTCTGCTTGCAATGTTCCATGTTTTCCTATAGTCTGTTGAATTGGTTGTGAAGAAGAAGAATTAGTTTCGTTGGTGCGATCTGCTTTTCCCGATCAATCTTGTTCGCTAGCTATAACTAGAGAAAAGAAGTGAAGCCCAATACAACATGACATTCGCGCTTAAAATTAGGAACTTCTGTTTGAGGTATATGATTGTAAACTTTATGATCGATGGCTGATAACCTCAAACAGATGAATTTTTCTGTCAATACTTGTAATCAAGAAGTAGGTTCTCAAAGAGTGTATGGAGATGTATTGATATCTATATGTTTGTTTCGATGATATATGTGCATTAAAAGGGGGGAGAGAGAAAGAGTGAGACAGACAGAGATGTATATATGTATAAATACATGTGTACATGTGCACACATATGCGTGTGTGTGTGTGAGTGTCTGTGTATAAATCTATATAAAGATACACAGATACATATCTACTTATATATACATACGTATATACATGTCTCTCCTTCACCTATATATACGCCATATATACACATATATATATATATATACATATATATGCATACATATATATATATATATATATATATATATATATATATATGGAAAATGCTATTTCCTTCAAGCATGTATTGAAAATACGTCTGCGTTCCAGTTTTATCATTTTTACCAAGGAATGATCTGGAATTATTTTTAGGTTGAACTGATCTTGACCTGTATAACTACCTGTTTATTGGTATACGGGCCAATGTGTTTGGTGTGTAGTATAACTTTCGATCATTAGTTTTATACGACATCGGTGTTTATGTTTGTTTGGAACAACTAGACTTTGTCTGTGACTTTATTTTATGTTTGTGCTGTACAATGAGTAAAGTTTTCATCATTTATTGTCTACTTTTGTTGGAAATTCTGGAGAGTATATATTTTTGAATCTAGTTTGGATTAGTGATATACAGAGTAAACCTTTAAAGGAAAGCTCAAATAAGTTACTAATGACCAATTTAATCTATAAATACCATTGCAAACTTGATGTAAACTTCACGACTCTAACTGTTGTAATGGTCTTATAAATGTTACACGTTCTGCGGTAATTTCAATACACTAGACCACATAAAACAAAACAAATGAGATACAAAAACATAGATGAAAGATTTGAGAACCTCACTGTGGCAAACAAACTACAAAATACGACAAACTTCATAATGATAAAACTAGACATAGTCTATTTTCAGTACATACATATGTACATTCACACACACACACACATACACACACACACACACACTTGAACACATACACGCGTACATTCATGCGTAAAAACACACTTGTATAACATACTTGTTCGAGTATGAGTAGAATCACACACATGCATGCTAAGAAAAATACATAGGTAGATATATACAAATATGTACAGACAAACTGTTAAGCAGGCAGTCAGTCAGACATAGATATATTAGTAACTATGACGCCATCAGAAACATGCTATTTTCGTAGATGAATTCAGTATATAATTTATTAAAATCGAATGTAATAAATTGTCAGTTAAAGGTTTCCACCACACTGCTTTCTTATCAATATTAACTTTAAAGATAACATCTGATTCTGCATCATTTAAAAGCAAGATTTGCCAGACGAGAGTAAGAAAGAAAATTGATGGATGGAAAAATAATAATTTTGAATGACTGCTATTGATAACATGCAGTTCTCTATGTAAGCAGCTAAGCATGATTTTATGCATCCCTAGAAAAGTATGTAATCCAAAGATGCATATATACACGCGCACATACACATATATATGTACACACGCATATCCAAAGGGTTATGTCTATTTGTATATATATGTGTATATATATCTAATTTAGCTATAAGTATGTGTGTCTATGTAAATGACATGTATTTTTGTATGTATGTAGGTGTGCATATAAGTGTGCATGTGCAAATGTGCATATATGTGTATGTATATGTGCATATGCATGTGTACGTACATAAATGTGTACATATGAATGTATGCATATATATATATATA
>NC_068983.1:69392532-69396257 GCF_001194135.2 Octopus bimaculoides
ATATATATATATATATACTTCCACTAGCGAGCCAATCTTGACGAAACTTTGCATTCATGTTAAACTAACATCCAGTTCAATTATAGGTTAATTGGATTTCAATAAAAATCTATAATGAATCCCATAGGGAGTTGGGTCATTATTTGATAAAATGAGAAGGGTGCAAAGAGTGTTAATGTGAGGAAAATGTGGTGACATAGTGAGTGTGGCTGATATCAGGGAAAATGCGAACAGCGTTGTACAAGCGACAAATATAGAGTGGCAGTGGGGTTATAACATTAATACAGCTGTCACTCATGGATATACACGCGAAGCTGCATATATACTTTCGTAAATACATAGATACCTGCATACATACACACACACACACCACACACATACGCACACACGCACATACTACACACACACACACTTGCACATACACATAAATAACTTTTAAAACACCGAGGAAGGGAAAAAGTGGGCGTGAGGAATACCTAGCTTTAAGGAGGCTTTTCTGCTGTCCATCACAAAGAAACATTCACACACACACATATATATATACATACATATATACGTACATACATACACATGTCTACTATACCCCATTTTAAACTCGTGGTTACTTGTACGTTTGTAAATGTGTGTTTGTGTGTGCGTGTGTGTGTTTGTGTATGTGTGTGTGACGGCATATAACTATCTGTCTCTCTACCTTTGTCGGGCCTTCCTTGTTGCTGTCATATATTGTGAAATTTTAAAATTACGTCAACATTTTCAAATTTGATATATTAGAATAATTTTCCACGTTAAATGCGATTTTGTTATTTACTCGTTCCAGAAAAATTTCAGAAACATGTTACTGAGGTTTAAAGTTTAATCAATTTTACCTAATCAGAAAACAGGATTTGGAAGTTCGCATTTTATGCATGATAGCTGTCTATCACAAAATGAAAGCAAAATCATTACGAGGAGGAATTTTTATTAAACATACGAAAGCAAAGCATTACGACGACCAAAGTTGTAAGAGCTTCTGAAATTTTAATAAATCTTAATGAATAAAGTCATTTGAAACGGTCGAACAGACATGTAAATAATTTAAAAAGGAAAAAAAAATCCTCAATGAAGTTCTATTGCGAAAAATTGCACAAATCTGTCCTGATCAAGGGGCCCATTTGTCAGGGAAGGCTTGGTCTGACATTGAATAAACAAAAATTTATACAAGACATTCTATTGTAAAAACTATCCGGCAACGACGGAATAGTAGCTGTAGTTGGCACTCCGTCGCTTACGACGTTGAGGGTTCCAGTTGATCCGATCAACGGAACAGCCTACTCGTGAAATTAACGTGCAAGTGGCTGATCACTCCACAGACACGTGTACCCTTAACGTAGTTCTCGGGGATATTCAGCGTGACACAGTGTGACAAGGCTGGCTCTTTGAAATACAGGTACAACAGAAACAGGAAGAAATAGTGAGAGAAAGTTGTGGTGAAAGAGTACAGCAGGGTTCCCCACCATCCCCTGCCGGGGCCTCGTGGAGCTTTTGGTGTTTTCGCTCAATAAACACTCACAACGCCCGATCTGGGAATCGAAACCGTGATCCTATGACCACGAGTCCGCTGCCCTAACCACTGGGCCATTGCGCCTCCACTAGTACAGAATAAATAGTATCATAAATGTTCCAGTTTTCTGTTTTAATATGAAATTTTTCTACAAGTAACCTTTTCAAGCATTTAACAATATTCTCCAGTTATCTCCATATAAATCATAACATCTACAAATGCACTTTGGAGAACTGGAATTTGCAGATGTGCTTCTCGAAGTCACAGCTCGCCGCCTTTAATATTAATTTCAATTTTTGTCACAAGGCCAGCAATTTTGGGTAAGGGGATAAGTTGATTACATCAACCTCAGTATTCCAGCTTGTACTTATTTTATCGGCCCCGAAAGAATGAAAGGCAAAGTCGACCCCGGTGGCATTTGAACTTAGTGCTTAAAGTAGGAAGAAATTCCGCTAAACATTTTCCCCACTGCTTTTTAATATTGGTTTCAAGTTTTGGCTTAAGGTCAGGAATTTTGGGGGAGGGTGCTAGTCGATTACATCGACCCCAGTGTTCAACTGGTACTTAATTTATCGATCTCCGAAAGGATGAAAAGCAAAGTTGATCTCGGCGGAATTTGAATCCAGAACGTGCAGACAGATGAAAACGCTAAGCATTTTCCCCAGCGTGCTAACGGTTCTACCAGCTCCTTAATATTGACACAACGTAACACCAGTCAATGTATAACCAAGTTACTGTGTAATGGAGCTACAGTGTAACCGCGCAAACATTTAACCAAAACGACTGTATAAAACGGAAAGATGTAAATAAGTAACTGTATAACCAGTCTGTTATATACCCAAGCGACCATGTAATTAACCAAGCAAATATCTGACCTGGACATTTTATTTGGAGATCCTGATCTAACAAGGCAATCAAATAACTAAACGGATCTATTTCAAAACGGGGGCACCAGTATTTTCTTAACGAAACACTAACGAAACACTTTGAAACTTGGGACACTGGTAGAATGTGTCATATAAAACATCTTTTACTCTTAGTCTTCTTAACAAAAAAACGTACATCGCAAGTTATTCCATGTTAAAGTTGTCGTATTTCTGTAATTTCAACCAATCACTGACGTCTATTCAGCTGAATAGAGTTACTCCTGGGCGGTCATAAAAATGTTATTCCCTGTGACATATTTCATCCGGTTTAATCGTAATTTATACGCATATATTGTTTATATAATAAATTACGCTGTGCGTATCTATGTGTGTAATAATTTTAGAGTTCGGATTCTAGAGTTAGGGTTAGTTTTAGGGTTAGGGTTAGGGTTAACAGTCTGGTTAGGGTTAGGGTTAGGGGATTAATACGATATACACCGTTACAGCACTAACTGTTTTCAACTGAATAGACGTCAGTGATTAGTAGAAATTATCGAAATAAGACAATTTTTTACATGAAATAAATTCGAATACAAAAATTTTTTTCTGTTCTATAACACAAAATAGATAAGTATACGAAGTTTGAAAGTCTTTCCGTACCAAAAACACTACATAAAACATAAATGAAAACTGGCGCCCCCGTTTTGAAATAGATCCAACTAAACTGTTATGCAATCAAGCAACACTATAATACGATAGCGTTTGATTTAAGGAAGACTTCGGCTATAATTTTAGCAGATCCAGCCACTATTTAGAGGTTCTCTCATTTGCTTGCCAACATAGCTGCTACTGTTGTTGTCGGTACTGTTATTGTTTTTCTTTCTTTTATCGTTATTAATGGCGCTGTTACTTGTGTTTTTATTATTATTATTATTATTGATGATTTTCCTAGTTGTTTAAATTCTATGCTCTCTCATTGTGTGTAAGGAGGTAGAAGAGTGTGTATACAGGCATATTATATCATTAGCAATTAGTGTTTCTAATTGAAGACGTATTTTATTCTGTTTTTGATGTGTTGCATTTTACAGACACTCCTGAATACACATTTATTAAACACACTCTCTTAAGTATACAATCCTTTATGCACAGTAATCACAAATATCATCATAAATCCTGATTCTCAAATTTTTTTTGATGTTCTCTCATGATAAAATGTATGTGTGTATGTATGCATGCATGCATGCATGTATGTATGTTTGTATTGTGTATATATATATATATATATATATATATATATATATATATATATATATATATAT
>NC_068983.1:69396647-69399807 GCF_001194135.2 Octopus bimaculoides
TATATATATATATATCTGTAAAAATATGTCACACTTATTCGGTAGCCATGATAAAACTTCGAGTTTCGGATGCCGGGGTGGGAACCCACGCCAACATCTCTTCAGTTATCCGGCCATTGAAAACTCCTGTGAAAAATGACCGTTAAACAAAGGGAAATTACTGTGTGGTTGACCGTTATTAAGACAAAAGAGCTATAGACCGCTAAGTAAGGGGAGGGGGTAAAGGTAAGGCAGTAAAAAAGTCTATTGTGTTCGCGTAAGCGTACCAATTCGTATATGTATATACTAAACTACCCTCGCTTGAAACACACACATGCTCACCCATATACTCGCCAAAAACTATACATATATCTACATATACATACTCGCATATACACCTCTACACACACGCACTCAACAACCTCGCACCCATACACACGCACGCAAAAAAACTATAGGGCTAAAGCAAAATACAGAAGAAAGTGTGAGAAAGCTATAAGGTTTTATATATATATATATAAATTAAAAGGGTGACTTATTAGCAATTAGAACCTACAGACAAAATTAATAGAGGTCATATCAGTCAGTGATCTGATAATCAGAAGCCAGTTATTAGTAACTTGTAAAGCAGAAAATCCTGCCTTCGGCAACTGACCCATCGTGATCCTTCTTACTTGATCGCTGAAAAAAGCCATCGACACCTTGGCCCATAGAGATAGTACTTTCAATGGTGCCAGTTAAGGGTCAAATACCACAAAACGGTCTTGTGATTGAGACATAGAAGACTCGGAAGGAAACCGATCCCTTATACACCTGTCACACTGACCTGTCGATGTGTGGATATGCCCTGAAGTTACGTGAACCAGTTCTTTTGCTCGTGTACCTTTGAGAAAAACAAAGTGTATATATGCTCTTAAGTTTTTCTAAGCGCTGTAAAAACTCGGAAGGTTGGACCTCCAACAAGGCCTTTCGGAATGCCCTTAAATCCAGGAACTTTTCAGTACCCCTCGTATAACTTAAGTTTGAGAAGGAAACTAGGATGCTAAATCCTATCAAATGCCTTCAATATATCAAGGGCAACATGCGTCATCACAATTATTTAAAATACGTTGGAAGATGAGCAATGGAGACAGTAATGTTTGTTAGAAAACAGGCCGAGTGAATCAAGGTGCAAGATCAGAGCTTAGTTGATCAAAGATCCAAAGATCTTGTTAATATGAAGTGGCAAACATCCAAGATCACTGTTTGAGGTGTCTGGAGCATGTGGAAGCAGTGGTGAAAGAATATGTTGAAGTAGTGAATATCAGATCCATCTATAACGCGAAATTGTCTTAACCACTACACCATATGCCCGTGGGCAACAACAACAACAACAGCTCAGCAGCAGCAGCAACAACAACAGCTAAACCCATTACCGTATCAGCATCAAAAGCAACAGTTAAAGATGCAATCCCCCCCCAAAAAAAACCATCGCAAAAATATCAGAAACAACAAAACAAAAAAAACAGCCATTACAACACGAACAACAGTAGCAACAGCAGTGACACAAACTGCCAAAGACACAAAACCACTCCTCTTCAACTTCCCTATTGTACAAAAGACGGTAATGAGATTAAGAATTACATAAAACAAAACAAGAACAAAATAAAAACAAAAAGTGGGAGCTTTGAAAAGCTTATTCTAAAACCACCAACAAACTGACTTCTGGTGAAAACATCAACAGACCTTTAGAGACGACCTTTACGGCTTACTGTGGCTCGTGACAGAAAAACTGGAGAGTAGTAAGAAACGAGTAATAGCAGATAATATAAAGATTTGTAACAGGTAGTTGATGGATGGGAAAAAACGTCGGATTTGTATGGTCTGTTGTACAAGATTTATGGTTAAAAGCCTATTATTCGTCCCTATTTTGTAACTGACAAGTTGGTAATATTCCTGGCTATAATAACTGAGGAATGGTGGTACTACAGAGGACGGAAAAGAACAAAATGGGCATCAATGACAATGTTTGTCAAACGCAGTCTTTGAGAAGCTACATCTCATGTAATGCAACGTCGAAAGGGGGTCATAAACCAAAATTTAGTGTGAGTTCTAATCCACTCGAAACATCAATGCTCATCGATGCTCCGTTAGTAATCGCTGCTCCATAAGTATTTCGTTAGTAATCAGTGTAGTTAATTTTTCAAAGGCTGGATCGCACCAGTGTAGATGCCACATCAAACTCGGTGGTTAGATTAAATTACTACCCATCGGAACCGTTTAACCTTTTCGAACGATACTCGGTCTACTCATAGTGTTCTTTCTCATCGTTTTTGTTTGTTTTGGTCCCTGTAGTTATAGAAGAAACCGTTAGCTACAAAATTCGTTTCTCTTGGAGTTATGGGTTGAATAATGATCTTTTTAACTGTTACGTAAAAGCGAAACAAAACTCCGCTATTAAACGATTGAAATCATATTGAGACGATCTGCATCCAGAATTAAATCATTTTACGGGGAAGCAACTACACCAACAAGCAACATTTGTAGAACATAGAAAGAAGGTTAGTAACTGTACCTTTATTTAGAAATCGAAAATTCCAATGAACAAACTTTGAGTCTAGGTTAGAAAGCGGCTCTTTCTCTATTGGTAAGAAATCTTGAAATGAAACTGAATAATGACATACATACATACATACATACATACAAAAATACCCAGTTGATGTTGAAATTCCAATGAAGGAGCCTTGGATCTAATGTTAGAAACAGGCTCTTTCTCTATTGCTAAGAAATCTTGAAATCAATCTGAATAATGACATACATACTAACAACAGCATACTCAGAGACGCGCTTTAACTCATATGCACACTCAAACACTCCTAAATAGCTCATATACTAATTCACATAAACACACACATGTACATAAAGTGATGACAAATTAGTACAACTAAATATTCTTTTATTACTATTTACAACAGTAATACTAACCTTATTACTGTAATATACAAAATATTATCACTCTGCCTTCCTTAGTCACTTTACCGCCCCTGCATACCGATTTATGTAACTTTCCACACCCATCTCACAGCACCCTGTTGGGAATTATGTACAAATGAGATGCTCATTTCTCTGTCTCTGTCTCTGTCTCCCTCTCGCTATCTCTCATTCTCTCTTTTTCTCACCCACTCTCTCTTTAACTCTTTCT
>NC_068983.1:69401074-69402167 GCF_001194135.2 Octopus bimaculoides
ATATTTATATATTTAATCCTTTATATCGAACACTCAATATTTCATCTATTCAATAAGACATATTCCATATATTCAATAAGACATTCAATACTTTATTTCATAGTACCATCCATTTTTATTTTATATTATATATAGTATATTATATTATATATTGTATATTCCATATTCTATATCCCACATTGGTTTTGCAGGAATATAAATAAAACATAAAAAACAGACAGTGTTGGAACTCTTTTAAACAAAATAATATATATATATATATATACATACATACATATATACATGTGTATGCATGCATCCGTTTCATAGGAGTCCTTTGTAGAGTTACTATCAATAATATCATGAAATGTTTTTAGTTAATTATCCTCTGGCTGTGTGTCTTAGTCAGTGAAAGCATGCGTGTTTGTGCGTGTGTGTATGTATTATATGTACATATATATGTATACGCACATATAAATAGATAGATAGATTGATAGACAGATAGGTGTACATACACAAACAACAGTTTGATTAGTGTACCTGCTGATCAAAATAATCTAACAAACATATTATACATCACACGTATTACATATACATTTCGGATTTCAAACACACACACACGCACTGACTCTCACCCACAGGGGTTCACACGCACTAATTTTCTCGTTGCATATTTACGTTAGAAATATCACAAATATGTAATTAAGCCTATTACAAATGTATATTTAAACGCCTATACAAAACATGCATACATTCTTACACACATACAAGCCTGTCGTATATATATATCTATATCTATATATGTGTGTGTGTATGTATGTGTGTGTGTATGTGTGTGTGTGTATATGTGTGTGTGTATTGTGTCAGTGTCTGTGTTTGTCCCCCAACCACGTCATGGTTTGACAACCGATGCTGGTATGTTATTCTCCCCTGAACTTAGCGGTTCGGGAAAAGTCTTCGATAGAATAAGTACTAGGCTTTCATAAAATAAATCCTAAGGAAGATTTCTTCAGCTAACACCCTTTGAGGAGGTGCTCCAGCATGGCAACCGTCAAATGACTAAGACAAGTAAAAGAATAATAGAATATTTATATTTATATATATGTGTATATAT
>NC_068983.1:69402917-69403515 GCF_001194135.2 Octopus bimaculoides
ATATATATATATATATATATATAATATATATATATATTATATATACGTATATATATATATATATATACACACGCACATATATATATATATTATATATTTGTGTGTTTATATTTATCTATCTCTCTCTCTCTCTCTCTCTATATATATATATATATATGTATATATATATAAATTCATACTTATGATTGTTTGTGTGTGTGTGTGTGTGTCTGTGTATGCGCGCGCCATTGCATTTGTGTAAGAGCATACTTTTCCCGCTAATACAAGCACGATTAAGTATTATATATTTTTAAGTGCATCCATGTGTATATGCGTGTGTGCATATGTATACATAGATATATATACTGTTAAACATATTTATATATACAGAAACATGCTTCTTCAACTACACGCACACACACAAGTCACTCGTACATTTCCAACACAGAAGCAATATATAAGTGTGTGTGTGTCCGTGTGTCTGTCTGTGTGTGTGTGAATATATATATTCTTTGTGTAAATACGTGTGTGTGTATGCATGTATGTAGCCACATATATGTATGCATCCACATATACTCACTCTTGTATATATATATATATATATATATATATATATATA
>NC_068983.1:69403901-69405226 GCF_001194135.2 Octopus bimaculoides
TATATATATATATATATATATATATATATATATATTTATTTATATATATACACGCACTATATAGATGTATATATGCATGTATATACTTGTATATAGGTGTGTGTGTTCTTGTGTGTGTGTATCTGTGTATTTGTTTCCTTATAATTGTTTCTTTATAATTTGTTTCTTTATAATTCATAATGGATGGTCATTTTAATCTTTACTACATACTGACGCTAATTATACATTTACATATATCTCTATATCTACACATATCTATGTGCTTAAGTATATGTGCACATGTGTATCTCTGTGAATATGTTTGTATATATATATATATATATATATATGCATACATACATATATGTTCATACATATAAGTGTGTGTGTATATATGTATATCTATATATCTACATACATATGTGTGTGTGTGGGCGTCGCGTGTGTGGGGGGGGGGCGAAGCACATGGCTTAATAGTTAAGTGTTTCTTCTCACGCCCGTGAGGTCGTGGATTTGATTACCGGCGCCATGCTTTGTCCTTGACCATCACATTTTATTTCGCGTTGCTCCGGTCGAATCGACTGGCGAAAATGAGTTATTCATATAATTCTCCAGCGTTGTCACATTCGTATCACACCGAATCTCTCTGAGAAATGCGTTAATGCTTCGCTTGATTGTGGAGTGCTCAGTCACTTGCATGTTAATCTCATGTGAAGTCTGTCCCATTGATCTAATGAACTAGAACAGTCGTTGTCGTAACCCATTGAGTGCCATTTATGTATTTACATACATACATACATACATACATATGTATTGATTTCAAATTTTTGCACAAGGCCAGTAATTTCACGGTTGGGAGAAGTTGAAATTCGACCCCTGTGCTGAGCTGACACTTATTTTATTGACCACGAAAGGATGAATGGCATAGTTGACCTCAGCGGAATTTGAACTCAGAACGTAAAGACAGTCGAAAAGCCGCAAAGCACCTTGCCTGGCGTGCTAACTCTTCTGTCACATTTACACACATACAAACAAATATTCATACATACATACATACATACATACATATATACATATATATTTTATTATATATATTTATTTTCTCCTAATTAATAAATAATTAGAACAAAATAAATTGGTTAATAGATACCAGGGTAGCAAAGATCACAAAATGACTGTGGTGTAACTCCTGTTTATGAGGTAGAAACTCCTTGTTATTTTGGGTACTTGAGTGTATATAAATTTAGTGAATGGAGTAAAACGCATATGTTTTGGAAATAAAAGTATGCAGTTAACATATGCGTTTTACTCCATTCACTAAATTTATATATACATGCATATATATA
>NC_068983.1:69405727-69408440 GCF_001194135.2 Octopus bimaculoides
TATATATATATATATATATATATATATATATATTGACATGCAGTGCATATTGTATGTTGTTTGATAACAGTGAAGGAAAAGTTTGATACTGAATTGGTTTTAATCTTGCTTTGTGTCTTTCCATCTCCTTTTCTCCCCCTTCTTTATCCGTTACTTTCTATCCGGATTTGTGGGTTACAGAGTGAGATGCATAAACAGAGAACATAAAGAGAAAAAGTGGCGACCAAAAGTGATTTCAGTTATGGCTGTGCTACATATAGGTGACGGCGAAATCTATTTTGCTTCCTCTTTCTGCTTCTGTTTATTCTTTCTCTCTTGATTTCTCTCTTTTTTTTGTTTTTGTTGTTGGTTCTTTCAAGTGAATAGCGGAACAGAGTGCGGTCGAGAATGAAACATGCCCATCAAGTGACTGATATGTATACATGGAGGAAATTGGTTGCAATGATGGTGATTATTGGTTTGTGTGACGTCAAACTCTCTGTTTTTCTCTCTCAATCTTGTTTAGCATTTTTATCTATATTTTTTTATAATAATCTCTCATTCTCTATATGTTGTTGGAATAATCTCTCAGTCTATATATTTTGTTGTAATAATCACCTATTCTCTCTCTGGCGTAACTAAATAGAGTGAATTAGAGAATGAGAAACAAGTCACAAGAGATACATATAGAGAAAGAAAAAAGAAAGGAAGGCAGGAAGGAAGGCAGGAAGGAAGGAAGAATGAAAAAAGAAAGAAGTGTGATGCTGCTGGCACTTTGAAAATAGGATCGAATTGAACAACAGGCAATGTCTATTGCAGCGTTCTTTGTTGTTAAGGGAACGCATAGTTTTAAGAACAGCATCAAATTGTACAACAGCCATATTCTATTGTAGGATTCTTTATTATTCAATGAGCGCATGTTTTTCTCTTCTACATACATCTACGTACGTCGTTTGATTTATGTGGTTAAATGACAGACAAAGTCAAATACATTTAAAGCCATAATTTCTAAGAAACACCACGGGGGATTTACTTCTGGCTAGTGTGCTATGAGAACTCCTACAGAAACCTATTGCTATCATAACTCCATATACTGCCGATTATGATTACCGATTAAAATACATTGCATGAATTCTTGCTTGTTCGTAGAAGGATATTTCACTAGTTAGTGAACTATTAGAAAAGGATTACAAAGATGTTTGATTATAGGTGCTGACATATATACTAGTGTGGGTTTTTATTCTTGATTCCATTTACCTACTCCAGCGGGTCAATCTGTACATGTGTGCTTGTGTATATATATAATAATAAATAAAAGCGTCCTTTTAAAGCCTAGCCAGGCTCATGGGCCCGGTTTCCCCGGTTTCAATGGCGTATGTGTTCCCCAGCTGGACGGGACGCCAGTCCATCGCAGCGTTACTCATTTTTGCCAGCTGAGTGGACTGGAGCAACGAGAAATGAAGTGTTTTGCTCAAGAACACAACGCGTCGCTCGGTCCAGGAATCGAAACCACAATCTTACGTTCATGATGCTGACACCCTAACCACTAAGCCTCCACCTTGTGTGTATATACATGTACAGAAATATGTGATCTGATCAATAAGTACCCGAACTATTGCCATATTAACGAGGCTAAAGCAAGCAGAGTAAAGCTGCTCGGCACAGATGGACCTTGAACTTTGCTGTGCATGCGCACTAAGCTTTAACGTTCTAGCTCAGTTCCGCTGTTTACAGCAGTGCTTGGAAATAACGTGTGTAAGGTGTGTCCGTCGCATTGACCATGGCAGAGAAAGTTGAGCAGAGAATCTGCATCAAATTTTGTCAAAAGCTTGGCGACACCTGCTCAGTGGCCTACGCAATGTTTTCTAAGTTTTCATCGTCTTCGACAGAATCAAGGGGATTGTGTGCAACTGAAACCTGGGTGTCTTTTTGGTCAGCTGAAACTTGGCATACACGCGTCCAATACCCAAATCTTCAGTGATAATGGATTGAACTGAACCATAACTAATCTGCACATCCTCTGATGACTCATGGATGGTGATTCTACGATTCCCCCTCGCAGCTACACGCACATCTGTAATGTTTTTCTCAGTTCTGCTAGCTGCAGGTCTCCCAGAATGTTCGTCACTATCGTCATTTTTTCGACCATTCTGGAAATGTCTGAACCACTCGTACACTTGTGTGCGACCCACACACTCCTCTTCATTCACTTTCTGCAACTTTGTGTTGGCCTCTGAGCAGGTATCGCCCTGACAACTTTCTGGCCAATGCGACGATCACACGTTACACACGTTTTTTCGAATCACTGCTGTGAACAGAGGAGGTGAGCAACAACGTTAAAACTTAGTGCATATGCACAATAGCGGTCAAGATCAATCGGCTTATCTCTGCATGCTGTAGTGTCGTTACTATAGCAACAGTCCGGATACTTATTGATTAGACCTCGTATATACATACATACATACATACATACATACATACATACACACATTCATACATGCATATAAATATATATATATATATATGAAGACATATACATACACGCTCATTCACAAACACAAAGATGCACACTCACACATGCATATACACATACACACTCGTACGCGCGAGTACACACGCACGCACACATACACACGCATACATATTAAGTGAAATACATAATTTTCTATTTTGCGACTGTTTTACTTCTGCGATGTATGCGTGTATATATATATATATATATATATATATATAT
>NC_068983.1:69409575-69412244 GCF_001194135.2 Octopus bimaculoides
ATATATACGGGGTGCATTCTGGAATATTTGAGACTTTTTTTAGGAGAAGCAGTTATAACTGTCCCAGATTAGTGTGATTTTAGCATATCATTATTATACATCTAATAAACTGACCTACCAACTTTTGTTATTCCAGATTGATGGAAATTACTACCAGCACCTTAAACACTACTTGTTACAGCTGACTAGTTTGTCTAATGCAAGTCGGGACGTGAGGACAGTTTAGAAGCTACGAAATAATGTTTCGTGTTAAACTTACCAAAAACGCTGCAGAAACCTATGAAACGCTCCAGACGAATGCATTTATATGAGCGTGCATCTGCTTTTCGTCAACACAAGAGGCCAGACAAAGTTGCTGGTACTCCGTCGCTTACGACGTTGAGGGTTCCAGTTGATCCCAACAACGGAACAGCCTGCTCGTGAAATTAACGTACAAGTGGCTGAGCACTCCACAGACACGTGTACCCTTAACGTAGTTCTCGGGGATATTCAGCGTGACACAGTGTGACAAGGCTGACCCTTTGAATTACAGGCACAACAGAAACAGGAATTAAGAGTGAGAGAAAGTTGTGGCGGAAGAGTACAGCAGGGTTCGCCACCATCCCTTGCCGGAGCCTCATGGAGCTATAGGTGTTTTCGCTCAATAAACACTCACAACGCCCGGTCTGGGAATCTAAACCGCGATCCTATGACCGCGAGTCCGCTGCCCTAACCACTGGGCCATTGCGCCTCCACAGGCCAGACAAAGTAAGTCCACCGGAAAGCACACGACGTCCTCCTTTTCCAATAGCAACGGTATCATTTACATCCACTGGGTTTCCTCTCATCAGACGGTCAGTAAAGAGTAAGGCCAGGGCACCTGAACCAGTACAATGCACCAGTTCACAATTCCGTGTCTATTTGAAAGAGCTGGGCATCAAAATTATTCCTCACTCTCCTTACAGTCTAGACACTTTCTTCTTGTAACATTTGGATGTTCGTAAAGCTGAGGGAGAAGATGAAAGCGGTTGTAACAAAGGTCTCTTCACTTTGAAGAGCAACCATGGGACCTTCGCAATGTGGCTGGAGCGCGAGAGCAAGTGCATTGATGTTAAAAGATTCTGCTTTGAAGGAGATTAGAGTTTTGTACTACTTTGAAATTAATAAATGCCTCTCGAAGAAGACTGGAATCACCTGGAATGCACCTTGCGTGTATATGCATACATATTATACGTCATGCACACACACGCACACACACGCACACACACATACATACACATACATATGTAAGTGTGTTTGTTTGTGTGTGTATTTATATACGTATGAATATATATATATATATAAAAGTCCACTTTTGCTGGTCATTCCTCTTATTTTTGTATGTAATATAATTTTAATCTTCGGATTTTTTTAATATGCTAGACCACTGGTTTTAATTGATTAATATCAATTTCTACCCTCATTAATAAATTATATATATATATATATATATATATATATAAGCATACATACATAGTTACATGATCACAATCTAAGTCCTCAATAAATATTGCAGAGTGATTTTATATAGGTGCAGGCGCAGTTGCGTGGTAAGAAGCTTGCTTCACAACCATATGATTCCGGATTCAGTCCCACTGCGTGGCACCTTGGGCAAGTGTTTTCTGCTATAGCTTCGGGTCGACCAAAGGCCTGTGAGTGGATTTGGTAGACGGAAACTGAAAGAATTCCGTCGTGTGTATATATATATAGATGTATATATATCTATATGTGTGTGTCTTTGTGTCTATTAGTTGTCCCCCCTCACCAATCGCCGCTTGACAACCGGTGTTGGTGTGTTTCGATCCCTGTAATTTAGTGGTTCGTCAAAAGGCACTGATAGACTAAGTACTAGGCTTAAGAAGTTAGTCACGGGGTGGATTTGTTCAACTAGAAGCCGTCAAGGCGGTGCTTCAGTATGGCCGTAGTCAAATGGCGGAAACAAGTAAAAGTATAAAAGAATATATAGATGTATGTATGTCCACCTTCTCTTTATAATTTAGCGTAAATTTTCCCCGGTCACCAACTTGCTAGCAAAGTCATGAAGGAATGTATCTTGATTTAACTGTCAGCTTTTAAATATCAACATCTTGCAGATTGTTATAGTCCCAGATGTCGTAATAGTTTCTAGCATATGAATTAAGGATTTGCATTCACTCTCCAAGATTCCAATTTCAGACATGCTTTGCTCCAGATGGAAGGTTAGTGTCCTGTTGCTCCAGTATGGAGCTCAAAGTGTATCTTGGGTACTGGATTTGCAAACCCCTTATCAATGGTTCATAAATGTCCTTTTTCTTTTGTATTTTTCTAACTATATTCATGTCTCGTGGGTAACTGATTTCCACAGCTGAACATATCTGTTGTTTGTGGCCCCACACAGCGATATCTGGCCGGTTGTTTTTTAACTTGGTGGCTGTATATATGCACACACACACACACAAACACACACACGTATACAAATACATATATACATATACATATATATGTGTGTGTATATATATATTATATGTAAATATATTATATATATTATATGTATATATTGTATATGTAAATATATATATGTATATATATATGCATATATATACACACGTGCGTATATCTATATCTATCTATATACACATACACACACACACACACACACACACACACACACA
>NC_068983.1:69412254-69413001 GCF_001194135.2 Octopus bimaculoides
ATATATATATATATATATATATATATATACATATGTATACACACATGCACACATACATACATATGTGTATGATATCTGTATGAATATATATATATTGTTATGTGCGTATGTAAGTACGTATGTATATGTGTGGCTGTGTGGTAAGAAGTTTGCTTCCTAACCACATGGTTCTGGGTTCAGTCCCCAGCGTGGCATCTTGATCAAGTAACTTCTACTATAATTTCGGGCCGACCAAAGCTTTGCAAGTGGATTTGGTAGACAGAAACTGAAAGAAGCCGATCTACATATATGTGTGTATATGTATATATCTATATATGTGTGTATGTATATATGTATATATGTATATATATATATATTTATATATCGTGATAATTTGCAGCATATGAATTAAGGATTGTATTCTCTCTCCGAGATTCCAATTTCAGACATGCCCTTTGGTAAAATTTGGCACAATTATTTCACCTCAATTCGCCCGACTCTCTTTAACATTACACCAAAACACATTGAAGCAGAAACACACCCCATAAAGTTCAAGTAGTCTTTGGACAAATTCCTTCAAGAAATCCTGGCTAAACCTCCTACACCCTCTCTATTTCACTGCGCCACGTTGTTCCATTCCTGATTTGAATGACTTCGCCAAGTGGTGTTATTAAGTTAAACATGGCCTGGGCCAATACTGATCGAAACTTATCAAAGTAAAATATATATGTATATATATTGTCATATATATTGTCATATATATATATA
>NC_068983.1:69413578-69414564 GCF_001194135.2 Octopus bimaculoides
ATATATATATATATATATATATATATACACACACAGACATATTAGGAGGCAAGTAGGCAGAAACGTTAGCAAGCCGAGTGAAGTATTTGGTGGTATTTCGTCTGTCCTTACGTTCTGAGTTCGGTTTTGCTTTCATCCTTTCGGGGTCAAAAAATTAAGTACCAGTATCGTACTGGGATCGATCTAATCGATTGAGCCCCTCCCCCAAAATTTCGGAACTTATGCTCAGAGAAGAAAAGGATATATATATATATATATATATATGTATGTATGTATATATAGATGAAGAGAGATATAAATATATATATGTATATATATAAATTATTCCAAACCGCCGAGCCATTAGACAACCAGCTACAAGCAAATAATGACATGCATTATAATAGAACCAAGCGGAACCGAATTTATTGAGTGAGGTACCTTTTGAAGAGTCACCTGACGAATCAAATCTCCACCGAAGAATGCACCACAACCAGCTGTACAGTATCTTATCCGATGAACGATTGAGTCGAAACAATCGTTGTGATTAATAAACAATCTAGTGGATACCATGGTGCTTCACTCATTTCTTATGTATGTATGTATGTATGTATGTATGTACACATGATTAAGATACAATGGGTTAAACGACAATCTTTATTTAAAATCACTACAACTGTTTCAATACATCGTCCATCCACTGTATATTGGTGAGATAATATAATTAATCTGTTGTGTAATAATTATCACCCGCGAAATGTGTAATATTTGTTTCTTCAGGTAAATTTTCTTAAGTACTTTCTCTCATTATGATCTAAAATATGTGTGTGTCTGTGTGTGTGCGTATGTGTGTTTTATGATGTGTGTTTTATAATATAAACATAAATATATATTTATATATATAGATACATACACACACACACACAAACTCGCGCGCGCACATATATATGTATGTATATGCATGTATATATATATACATATATATATACATACATATACATGCGTAT
>NC_068983.1:69416015-69416470 GCF_001194135.2 Octopus bimaculoides
ATATATATATATATATATATATATATATAAACGTACAAACATATATATATATGACTATATATATGTACGTAAATATATGTATACGCATATATACATATTTATATATGCATGTAAATATACAGATATATATATCTACATAAGAATATATATGTGTGTGTGTATGTATGTGTATGTGTGTGTATACGCACTTGCATATATACAAAGATGCATACATACATAGATGCATTTATCTACCTATCTATACATATATTCTTAAATACATTATATATATATATATATGTGTGTGTGTGTGTGTGTGTGTGTGTGCGTGCTCAAACACACACATACATACACACATAAATACATAGATGCATATTTCTCTCTCACTCTCTATATATATATTCTTATATCCATATGGATATATATGTATATGTATATATATATATATATATATATATATATATATATATATATAT
>NC_068983.1:69417480-69418680 GCF_001194135.2 Octopus bimaculoides
TAATAATAATAATAATAATAATAATAATAATAATAATAATAATAATAATAATAATAATAATAATAATAATAATAATGATAATAATAATAACGACAACAACTCTAGGAAAGATTGATTTAGATGAATAATCGGCGAAGAGAGTGAAAGAAAATGTCGGTGTAAATTTTGTGTGATGTAGTGTAGTTGAAGTTTGTAGCTGAATTGGATGAAAAGCGCAGTCTGTTTAGGAAGTGTAACGGAAACATTGCATGGCGTCATACTATCAAGACGTCATAAAAGAAATACTGTTTGGACTGACATCAAAGCATTTTTTCTTCACTCTCTCCCCCTCTCTCTCTCTCCCTATCTCTCCCCCTCTCTCTCTCTCTCTCTCCCACTCTCTCCCTCTCTCTCTGTCTCTCTGTCTCTCTTTACATTTATCTTTCACTTTCCAACCCTCTTTTTCTACTACTCCCTTTGTTGTTCTCTTTTACTCCCTTTTCTACCTCTTCTCACCTCTTTTTCTGCTTTTTCTCTGTCACTTTCTCTATGACTCTCTCTCTCTCTCTCTCCCTCTGTTTCTCTCTCACTCTTTTGATATGATTCACGTATTCTCCCTTCTCTTTCTTTTTTCACCTTTCTTTTTCATTCACTTCTTTCACTTTCTGTCTCTTTTTTCACCTTCTCTCTCTCCCCTCTCTCTTTCTTTCACCTTCTCTATGTCTGTCTTACAGCCTATCTATCTCAGTCTCTTTCTCTTTCTATCTTCCCTCCTCTCTCTCTCACTCTCTCTTACTCTTCACATGTCTGTCTCTTTCCCACGATACTTTGTCATTTGTCAGTGCTTCTTCTCTCCCCCTCTCAGTATTTCTTTCTCCCTTTCTCTCTCTCCATCTTTTTCTCTTTCCCTCTCCGTCTTATTCATCTGACACTCTTCCTTTTCTTCTTTCTTTCTTTCTTATTTCCTTTCACCACTTTGTCTTTCATATACTTATCCTCACCTCACTCCTCATTGTCAGGATCTATGTCTTCTTTTTCTTCATCCTATCTCTTGTTTCTCTCCATCCTCCTTGCTTTATTTGCCCCTTAATTTCTTTATTTCTTCATTTTCCACGTTCTCTCTCTCTCTCTCTCTCTCTCTCCTCCTCCTCCTCCTTCCCTTCTCCTCCTCCTTCCCTTCTCCTCCTCCTTCCCTTCTCCTCCTCCTTCCCTTCTCCTCCT
>NC_068983.1:69419901-69422377 GCF_001194135.2 Octopus bimaculoides
TATATATATGTATGTATATGTATGTATGTACGTATGTATACAAACTTATGTGTGTGTGTGTGTGTGCAGATATATGTGTATATGTATGCGTGCAATATATGTGTATGTTTATCCATATATATGTATACTACATACATCGCATTACATACATATGCATATATATACGTGTGTGTGTGTGTGTATGTATGTATGTATGTATGTATGTATGTATACATCTTCGTCATACATATGCGGTTATATTTATTTTTAACAGTCAGAATAATTATTATAAAATATTATTACTGCCAGTGCAGCATATTACATTCGCTGAGTCCTATATTTCAGTCGTGGACATTCCTAGTTTTAGGATTAGGAATACAAATATGTGTGTGTGTATTTATGCATGTATATGAACGCGCGACTGTGTGTGTGTGTGTATTTATACTATATGTATATATGTGTGTATACATTATTTCATTCTGTTGTTTCTATTCGTTGTTGGTCTCTTCTCTGTCTATTGCTGTTTGTATCTCCTGTCTACCTCTGTGTGTGTCTTTCTCGTCTCTCTGCAACCATATATATATATATATATATGTGTGTGTGTGTGTGTGTGTGCGTGTGTGTGTGCGTGTGTGTGTGTGTGTGTGTGTGTGTGTGTGTAATGCACTCACACACACACACACACACACACACACATATCGGTATGAAAATTTCTATAAATGTTCCTCTCTCCCAATCTCTCTCTTTCGTCCACCTCTCTCTCTCTCTCTCTCTCTCTCTCTCTCTCTCTCTCTCTCTCTCATTCCCCTAGTGATTTACTCTTTCTGTCTTCCTCTCTCCAACTTCTGTCTTACACATCTGCCTTTCTTTGCTGCTTTATTTCATTCGCCATTTCACCCTGTAATGTAAAGATAAGGTGTTTTAGCCACGAGAAATATACATAAAAAAAAAGGGAAAAGAAAGAATAAGAAGAGGATGAGGGGAAGGGAAAGAGTGATCAGTAACATGAAGAAATAAAGAATCGACGAAAGAATGAAAAAATGGTGTGGGGGGGGGAGGACTGGCATGAAGGAAAATTGAAAAAGAAAGAATAAACAAAGACATAAATGCCGGATTTCTTGTGATGTACAAATAAATTTAATATAACGTGTATGTAATGCATGCGTGCATGCATGCATGTATGTATGTATGTATGTATGTATGTATGTATGCATGATTGTATGTATGTATGTATGTATGTATGTATATGTGTGAGTATACGTGAATGCATGTATATATGAATGTACATGCAAATATGTGTATGTGTGTCTGTGTATAAATCTATCTGTTTTGTCTCTGCATATAGATATACGTATATACATATATATTCTGTATTATACATATACACACACATTCACTCACTCACTTATATATACGTATGTATGAATGTACGTAACTCTGTATGTACTATATATCTATCCTCGCTTGTATTCATGCATGTATATACCTATTTATATATGTATGTATGTATGTATATATTTTTTAATATACAGACAACCGTTTCAGTTCAATTTAGTTCATTCCCATTGTATGAATTTTGTGTGCAAACGTGTGTGCATCTGTACATATACATATATATATATATATATATCCATGTGTGTATGTCTGTGTACGTGTGCGTGCGCAATGTGCGCATGTGCATTCAAGTATAATAGCGTAGGCACGTACGTCATTGTGAATATATATATATATATATATATATATATAAAGAGCGTGTGTACGTGTGTGTATGTACACATATAGATATGCATGCGTATATATATATTTGTAGGAAGTTACGTATGTTCGCGCTCATATGTGTGTGTGTGTGTGTGTGTGTGTGTGTACGTATGTACGTGTGTGCGACTGACCATGTGTGTATGTGTGTGTAAATGTTAGTGCTGTTTGTCTATGTACGTGAATTCATATATAATGAGTTTTCGGATAATATGAATGAAGATCAAAGGAAAAGCTAAATTGTACATATGTGTATGTTCGTCTATATCTTTGTGTGTGGTTATATGTTGCGTGTATGTTGTGAGTGTGCACATGCATGTCTGTACTTGTGTATATGTATTTATGTATTTATGCGTAATGTATGTATGTAAGTATAAACGGATGACTGGATTGGTGGATGGATGGACGGATGTGTGTTATGTTCGTACACATATATGTCTACATACATTCATATATTAGATGCATAGAAAAGGAGAGAGGAGGAGGAGGACGTGCGAGTATAGAAATCGGGAGAGGAAATATCTAGTGATAGTGAGAGAGGGGTAGTTATAGATGTATTAATAGAAATAAGTGTAGGAGGGAGGAGAGGAGGGAGGAGAGAAAGAGAGAAAGACAATGAAAAAACAGACACACAGATAGACACACAGACACACATACACACACAAACACACAGACACACACACACACACACACACACACACACACACACACACACACACACACACACACACACACACACACA
>NC_068983.1:69422879-69424926 GCF_001194135.2 Octopus bimaculoides
AGAGAGAGAGAGAGAGAGAGAGAGAGAGAGAGAGAGAGAGAAAGAAAGAATGAGAGAGGAGAGGTGAGAGAGATCTTGAACTGAGTAACTTGTGGAAAATAAAATATGATTATATATATATATAATGTGTTGGTATGATTATATATAAAACGGTGGTGGACGAGGGTTGAATGTATATATATATATATGAATTTTCACGAGCAACATGGATTTACGTCGGGAAAAAATTGCATTGAATATGTATCTTCCCAGTAACATAGAACAAGAAGTGTACATATTCATTCATACTATACATGCATATGTATAAAGTGAAGACAGTTATATATCTCGGATCCTCTTTGAGCAAGAACCACAGTTCAATGAAGAAATCAAAGCAAGATTTGACCTTGTTTAATTTGGTGTGATGAAACTGGAGTCATATGAAAAGTAGTTCCAGCAGTTTTTCCTCATTGCTCTTGCTGTACAAATCTCTGGTAATTTTGAATGCTACTACGAAAGCGAAAGACGAACGCCTATAGTCAATTTGTTGGAAAGTATCTGAGTGTTTGTACTCAAGTACTTCAGAAACTGCTGCGCAACTCGAATTGGTTTATGGTTGTCCATGGATTCGAAGATGGCCATCATTTTTGAACTGTAGATTCTTTGTTGACTGTAAATGTTAAGTCATCTGTTCATTCAATTATGAATCCTTTGATGATTGCTCATTTTAGAAACCAGCTGCAATGGAAGATGTAGCCGCGCCTTTGTGAAAGGATAGCTATAGCTACCACTTATACGACACTTACCGTCTGTCTTTGCGAAAGAAGAAACTTTGTAAGTAGTATTATTTCACTGCCATAGATATGAGCAATACTTTTATTGCTACAACTCAACGATCACATTGAAAGAGAAGACACTTGTGAAATAAAGATTTACAGTGACGCATTTTCCGGTATCATTATACTTGCTGTAAAAAAGGTATATGTGGTTGGAGGGTTACTCAAGATGACTGATATTTTCACTCAGCCTCAAGGAGGATCTAACGGAACTCGAGTCTGTCACTAAATCTTGTGTTTTCTTCTTCGGAGTGTGACTCCTGAGCTCATCACGTCGGAAGAAAAATACAGATAGGGTGACCTCATCATGGCTAAGGAATCCTATCTACTCTTATCTTAGACAGACGTTCTAACAGTAACTAGAGTTCCAGTATTCAGAAAGTGCTCTTACAGTGTACTCGTTCATCATCTGAGGTATTTGTGTCTTTGTGCACTTGCACTGTGACTAGATAACTGTCGATCCAGTGCTGGGTTCATCCGTGCTTACTTTCTGGTAACCCTCCTTACCAGACTAGCCTAGTGGGGTTCTGGTGTAGTCGTTAACGACGATATTAAATAGCAGGTACTGAATTACATATTAGTATCACTCAAAGCGACCTGACTCAAAGCACAAGACAAACAACATTTTCAGGCAACAAGCCACCATATATACTGTCAGGCAAGAATCATTCGTCGTTGTTGTACTAGGCAACTTTCAAAATCGCAGCTCTGCTACTTTTAACAGATTGTCAAAGCGTCGAGAATGGCAGCCGAATGAAAGGTTGCACGATGTATTTCGGCGTGTTCTGCATTCGATGACAACAAACTGCTTTCATTCAATCACCAAAATGACAGAGCTGGGACCTATATACACTGGAATAACAACACTGGAATAACAACAGAAAAAAGATGGTATAAATACACGCCAAAAAAGGTCACAGAAAACGAGAAAGCAACCATACTCAGGGATATGCCAATACACACAGATAGAGAAATTAAGGCCAATAGACCAGATATAGTTGTCAAAGATCATGAAGGAAAAAAATGCTTTCTAATTGATGTATCAATACCAGCAGATGACAACGTTTCCCTAAAAAAAATGGAAAAACTTTCAAAATACAAAGACCTGGAAATAGAGGTAACTCGAATGTGGAATCTAAAAACAGAAACAATTCCTATCATAGTAGGTGCCTTAGGTATAATAAAAAAAATATTCAGACAAATACATAACAAAAACACCAGGACTTACAAAT
>NC_068983.1:69425165-69426151 GCF_001194135.2 Octopus bimaculoides
TAGTGAAGTGAAAGCACGTTATAAAAATAAAACTACTGAATAATAATAATAATGATAATAATAATAATAATAATAATAATAATAATAATAATAATAATAATAATAATAATAATAATAATAAATGGAACAAATAGGGGCTGCGATAAGGGTGGAGCACTTGCAGAAAACAGCACTGCTTGGAAATGCTCGAATGCTGCGAGTGGTGGTCGAAAAATAAGGGGTGTTACCTTAATTCACTGGTAGTGAACAGCTGGCACCGTAGTACATCTCCAGCGATAGAAGCTGTGCAAAGGCAATAAATAATAATAATAATAATAATAATAATAATAATAATAATAATAATAATAATAATAATAATAATAATAATAATAATAATAATGATGATGATGATGATGATTTCATTTATTTGCCACAAGGACAAAGGATGAGGGGTACTTAACAAAGACAGGCAGCAAGTGTAGGGGGTTTACATACAATGAAATGATTAAAAAAAGTGAAAGAAAGTAAGTATACACGGTATACACTGAAAAAAAGGGACATATGCATAGCATACAAAGGTTAAAAAAAGTGGTGGGGAGGATGATAGAGATGTGGCCCTACTGATACAGGAAGGCCTCTAGGGATAACCAAAGAACTCCACTGTCTGAGATTTCCCTGAAACCCAAGGAGCAAGTGGCCTCTCCAATTCCTTCTCTCCACTCATGCCATTTTTGCACTTCCTTCTCCACTCTCAATTTCCTTTTCAAGTGAAACTTGAAAAAGTCAATGAGAGCTCTACCACTGTGGAATACATCTGTTCTCATGCATTTCGGCTTTGTCCACCAGACAACCTCTTTCGCCTCAGCCACCAAGCAAAGGAAAACTGCCTTACCTGTCTGATTGAAGGAGGGCGGCGGCGCGATCATCACTACAGACTCGACCGGCAGACGGATCCGTCCCAATAATAATAATAATCAGACCGTCAACTACCTGTCCGATCAAAACAG
>NC_068983.1:69426525-69428859 GCF_001194135.2 Octopus bimaculoides
CCGTAAAATTGCCATCATTTGTTGGCTAAAGAAATCAGGGAGACAATATCAGGACCTCTAGGCCCTGAAAATTGCAATGATGATGTCAGCAACACGTCCAGCATGTCGATGGATGACAGTCATGACAGGAGCAAAACAAGTAGTAGTAACCACAAAAAAAGAACAATATCGGGATTGATAGCTAAAGTTCCATTGAGCCAACCTAGGATTAGATTACGCTAGGCACAAAGCCCGAAATTTTTCGGGGGGGGGGGGGTAGCCAGCGAACAAGTAATAATTGTGAACAAATAAATGATAAGCTATAACGATTAACGTGTGACGTTGTGCAACTGCGGAGCCGTCGACGACTAAACCGGCAATTCCACTAAGCTTGCTTCGTGGGGAGGGTGAATGTTGGACGCCCTGCGGGATTAAAAGCAAAACCCAGCAATGAGCAGAAGAACTCAGGAGAGTCAATGGACATTCCAAGAATGGGTAGACAGAACTCGTGAGACTTTGTTGGCAATCTGTTTTAGAGAAGGTACACTCTGATTTCAAAACTGGGTTAGATAAGACTCCTTAGCCACATTGGTGACAACCTGTCAGTGTCCAACGGCTCCATGCTTGGGATGAGTGCGAATGAACCACGAATCGGGACCTAGCTCCGGAGCAATGTTTAGATGAAAATACGGGATCAACCAATGTTCACCTATCTCCTAGTGAGGACCATGATTATGGTCTCCAACACAAAAATGCTGACAAGAGAGAAAGACACCACTCAGTCAGTATACGAAGCATAATACCTTTCCAATAGGTTAATTTGAGGGTTATTTTGTTGTATTATCTCATTGGTTTGTATTTTTGTGCTTCCATTATTTCATTTTTTTAGAAACTGGCCAATAACTGTATACAGGATAAGCATCCAATGGCGCAACAACAGCAGAAATATGAGTGAGGTAGAACAATATCAAGGGCAAAGGAAAAATACAAAAAAGTCACTAATGCATTAACCTACGGGAAAAAATGACAGTCCAGATATATCAGATAAAACATAAACATCTCACACTATACATTAAAGCTATCTTTAATAGTACATAAAATATTAGATATAAAATGCGTTATGAAACCGACACAATGAAGTTTTTAGCAAAACATGATATGATGACGTAACTGATAGTTAAATACAAGACAATTACTGAACCGACCAATGAAAACTGATTGCTGAAAATAAAAGCAAGCACAACTTTTGCTAAACAGGATAGGATTTAAAAAAACACAGGGTGTACTCTAGCGAACGCCTATTGAATAGACCAATGAAAAGCGATAACCACCGAATTCGATAATGAAAAACAATGACGCATCAATGATAAAATGACATCAAATAAAATAAAGACCAAAAGATAAATGACAACCCTGATATCATAACAAATACGAACAATGACAAAAGAACAACCCACGATTGTCAAATGTTGCAATAACTACAGACAACGCCTTAATAAGGCATCATATAGAAAGTGACAAATGAAAATTATAGCCATACACAAAAGAATGAATCCGCACCAATGTATACAGAAACAACCCGAAATACTGAAAAGGAAGGAGAGTTCGCCTTATGATCGCAGTGGTATGAAACTCAAGTCGTGAGAAAAGAATTCAGTGAATATACATACATACATACATACATACATACATACATACATACATACATATACATGAATACACACATATATTTTCATATATATATGTATATTTGTGTATATTTAATATATATATGCACACACATACATATATATATGTATGTAGAAAATATGCATGGATATATATATATATATATATATATATATATCCATGCATATTTTCTACATATATATACATACACACAATCACACGTATACGTATACACCCATATATATGTAAATATATATTCACATGTGCGTGTTTGTATATATATGTGTTAACATGTGTGCATATAAGTGTGTATGTAAATACACACACACACACACACACACATATATATATATATACATATACGTGTGTATATATATATATACGTATATATACGTGTGTATGTGCGTGTGTAAATATATATATGATTGTGTGTATGTGTGTGTGTGTAGTGAGAGAAAGAGCGAGAGAAAGACAGAGACAGACAGAGCGGAAGAAGAGACAGACTTCAGCACAAACTGAACTTACTCAAAGAGACCAACCACACCGCAGTATTCTTCATTTCACGCCATTTCTAATTCTCCAGACAATCTTTAATAATATATTATCTGAAAAGTCAAACACTCCTTCACGCGCACACACACACACACACACACACACACACACACACACACACACACACACACACAC
>NC_068983.1:69428908-69435341 GCF_001194135.2 Octopus bimaculoides
CATACGAGCATGCATACATATATACATACACATTCTTACATCTTTCCGTGTACACATGCACGTCCTCTCTCTCTCTCACACTCTCTCACGCGCACACACACACACATACATACATACAAACACTCGTGTGTGTGTGTGTGTGTGTGTGTGTGTGTGTGTGTGTGTGTGTGTGTGTGTGTGTGTGTATACACCCATGCTCATAAACATGCACATACACACCTAAAAATGATTCTGATACGCTTGACAGTCAAGCCCATGGACATGTTACACCATACAAGAAAAGTGAAATGTCAGCCATGGAATTTGAGGCGGGAGGACAATAAACTGTGCTGCGAGAGGAAGAGTGGGGGGAGTGTTTCTTGGCAAACATTTTGGTTATGTGATAAAGTAGACTTACTCAACGACACGACCCTGATCACCATCACTAGAAATCGCCATCATCGCAATCAGCCACTTTTAGACAGTATATGAGCCGAAGAAGGCGTCATAAGGTGGTCGCTCTATCAGCTAGAAATAGCAGTCAAATTACATTGAACGACGCTTTACCATCTCAAGATAATGACACGTTAGATCAGATAGTGAGGTTCTGAGTTACCTACACCTAAGAAAAAAGATGAGATGGTCACATCTGGGATATCTCATTATAGTCCTGATAGACCAGTGTTGACCTGGGGATTAAAAAACAGCAACAAGTCATCACCAGCGCCATTACCATCACCATCATCGCCACTGAACACCACATGCGTGCGTATATTCGGTCACACGTGCTGCTAGAAATAGCTGCCTGAATCTCTCTCAAGTCACCATTTTCAGCTTCAAATGAAGATACATTGGATAATGGAGTGAGTGGTAAGTAAAACTTTTTAAAAGACGATATGGCTATGGTTAGAATGTTTATGATTAAAAATCTGGTTAAGGTGATCATGAAGTTTATCAACAACAACAACTATTAATCTCAAGAGATGTCACCATCAAAGACACTACTGTGACTTGCCATCATCTTCATTATTACCACCAGACAGCGCCATTACTATGGGCTTACAAAGGAATTTCTAATTGAATGCGCGACAAGTTGAACATAACAACCCAATCGTCCTTAAATAAAACACTTTGGATAATGTAGTCTTGGGTTCTTCCTAACAGGTGGGAAACAGAAGGGCTGATAACACTTGGAATGCTTTTATCTACTCGAATAGGGCTGACTTGGGTCTAACAACAACAACAATAAAATCATCGTCGATAACAGCAATAGCCACTACCAACATGAGCCGACAGTAAAAGTCAAAATTCCTCTCCAATCCCAATCTATTGTCTAAGGAAAGAGAAGATTTTTTTGAAAGTGGGGAAGTTTGTAGTTTTCATCGTAAAGAAACCAAAAGGAAAGCATATGACTATCGACCCGTGAATCCCTGTAATTTTTTATTGTTAGTTTAATTGGGGTAACTAGGTCCATAGTAACTGACTTAATTTCAATGTTATCAATAAGCTTTGGATAATGTAGTCTTGATTGCAAATTGTGAGTATGGAACGCTCTTGATCAGAGAAGCCAATCATTACAGACTAGGATTCCTAAACACCATAAATGGAGAGACTACAATGGACGCAACACAGCGGGTACAACAAATTGATACAAATAACACTAGAGGTATGCAGTATATTCACTTCTAAATCCCCTCTACATCCTAAACAATCCACACTTTCATAAAGAATACGTTTCAAAATTGACTTCAAACACCCGCTCTCCAAATATCATTTTCTGCTCACACAACCAAATGGCAAACAAATCCGCAACTATCAAGCATTCACATGACCGTTATCATCACAATACAGTCATATCAATGAACAAAGTAGAGCATCGTTCCAGTAGAGACCAACCCTAATATTCGTCAGTGGTCTTTATCAGGACAATGCTTTGTTTATAGCCCCAGCTTTATCAATGAACAAACCAAGAACAATTTCGCGAACCTAAAAAAGAAAAAGCAGCTGATGAAAATATTTTCAATAAATTACATTTAGTAGAAATCAACATCATAACTACTGGAATTACTTAAACAAAATAATTTTAGGCGCTTCAAAATGTCCTCCAACGGGAAAAAATTGAAAATTACAAACCCAATGAAACATCTGTAGTAACCGCTCTGACAAAGTTAGGAGCAATATCATACACAAGCCATTGAAGCTCAGATATACAGCTAGCATCAAGCAGCTAAATAAAGAACTTTAAGTAAAATAAATCCAAAAGAAGCAGAAGTTTGTAGGCATCAAGCTGTAAATCATTATACAAAGTCAAAAACAAAAAGAATCAAATGCCTTTTCAGAATCGGATTCTGAGGCGTATATAATCCTCCTGGATGGGATGCTGGCCCGCCACAGGGCCACTCATTTTTGCGAGCTGAGCGGACTGGGGCAACTTGAAATGAAATCGTTGCTATTATGCAAAAGTGTCTAAAGTTCAAAACGTTGCTTTTTCAGAAAGCGGAAAAATAGTTTCACCGTTCTATTTCTTTTCACCTTAACAATAATACTTTGTTGGGTGCACAACACATACTCCAGTCCAGGAATCAAAAGCACAATCTTACGATCATGAGTGCAACATCCTAACCACTAAGCCACACTCCTCCGTATTATGCAAAGTAATTGGCCACTATTCATGGACGACTTGTCCACAAAAAGTGAGGCAGAATCGGACAGCCTAGTCCAGTCTGTGCGGATTTTCTCGAATGATATCAAAATGGAGTTTGGACTCCCAAAATGTGCTTTGCTGGTGATGAGATGAGGAAAGCTTGGCAGAACAGAAGGTACATGAATGTCAAGTGGTGAAAGGATGAAGGCAATTGAACCTCAATCCGGTCATACATACTTGGGAATACTTGAGGCAGATCGAATCAAACACAACGATATGAAAGAAAAGACACTGAAAGAGTATCTGCGGTGAGTGAAAAAAATATTCGCTCCAAAGCTGAATGCCAGAAACATAATTTCGGCAATTAACTCGCGCGCAGTTGCAGTAGCTCGGTATGGAATCTTGAAGAGGACAGAAAAGGAGTCACAAGAGTTGGACAGGAAGACAAGAAAGCTCCTAATGATGCATGGAGTTCATCATCCACGTGCAGATACTGATCGCCTATATATGAAGAGAGCAAATGGAGGAAGGGGACTGATAAGTGTGGAAGACTTAATGAGATACCTGTCCCAAAGTAAGGAAACCTTGCTAGTGTCAGTTAGGAATGAGGGAGCATCGAAAGCAGAGAAAAAAGGGAAAATAAAGGAAGAAGTACAAAAAGGACATTACGCAACAAGGAACTGCACAACCAATTCCATGTAGTTACAACTGAAGTTGCTGGAAAACAAAGGTGAGATTGGCTGAACAAAAGGACACTGAAAAAAGAGATTGAGAGCACTATACTGGCAGCACAAGATCAAACTTTGGCTACGAATTGGAGAGTCAACCTTAGGAATGAGCAACTGTCTCTGCTGTGCCGCATCTGTAATAGAGTGGACGAAACCATTACCCATGTCGCGAAAGAATGACCTAGACTTGTCCAGAACTACTACAAGTTGAGTCGATAGGATGAGGTAGCGAAAGTGCTACATGGGAAATTCTGTGAAAAGTAAGGGCTAGATAGAGGCAAAATGTGGTATGAGAACAAATCGCAGAGAGTGGCGAAGTTGGAGACCTGCAATTTTCCAATCCAAACAAATCAAGTGCTAGAACATTAACAGACCAGACCTAGTGGTGGTGGACAAGATACATACAATCCTACTAAGTACAAACTAGCCCGGCTACAGAAACTGAAGATGGTGAAGATAGTGCCAATTATTATTGGTTCTTTGGAAATCGGAATAGAGTGCCCAGTAGAACAGTTACAAAAAGTTTGCCTCCTTGGCACGTCTAGGATAGTCAGGAAAGTATTACATAGTTGGAAAAAAACAGATAGCATGGTACTGTAGGCTGCAGGCAGTTTCATGGAAGTGTTATCATGTACATGTTTTGTCTTGGTATAAAAGATGGGCTACAGCAAATATTCTGCTTAATACCACAGATTTGCTTCTCAGTTGCTTGATCAAAACCAGTTGAGTATGTCCCTTCGTGGTTGATGATATGTACTTTTCTGATCACGTACGAAATAGTTGGGGAGCATCATAGCCATGTGTTGAAACGAATTCTTTGGGGTTTTAATTATTCACCTCTGGAAATATGGCTACTTCGTTCATCATCCTTAAACAGCCCTTATTCAAGGACCCTTTGGGCGGGATGGGCTACTCAACCTGAAGAAAATTCTAACTGCACATCACCTGCAAGGTGATTCGCTGTTTACATTGATATGAGATAACCGTGTCACACACATATGGTTGTGGTGCATATGCTTGAAGTACCCTTATCAGACGAGTAGTCATGATGGATATATCGGGCTTTGTATATTTGTACCCCAGATCCTAGATTTCCAGCAAGTAGATAAAGGCCAAGATGGTTACAGCTAGAATGCTTCTGGTTATTTATCTGAATAAAAGTATTCCTGCTTTTTTGGAGCTAATCAGTAGCAATCATATGCCTATGAACCAACTAGATCGCCCGACCTGCTAAAAATAATGCCACTTTATATCACATCCTGACCTCTTAAATAAAGAATGCATTGAATAATGCTGTCATATACTCCCAAGAGATAGAAATTATCGCGGTTGAAACACCTTCGGTCATATTGCTTCGCAATCAGGGAATAATCATCTCATTTGGAATAATCACAATGGAATAATCATCTCATTTGGAACCATTTCAACCCCCAGAAAAAGTACAGAACACCAAATGCTATAAGCACATGAGATAATTATCAACCATTCATAGCATCCAACATAAATACAGTGCACATACAGAACATACGCGTGCAAAAGAAAGAAAATACATGGAATTACATAAAATACCTAGGTAGGTTTCAGTGTAGAGGGTGATAGCCAGCCAGGTGACAATCAACTGGGTAGCAGTCAACTAGGCGGCAGCGCCCGCAAAGTGGACCACAAACAACTCCGTGATTAGATAACTAGATGATAACGATTGTGTGACAGGGTAACCAGGTAACAGAAAACTGGATGACAGCACAACTTGATGGCAGTCATCTAAATGACAGAACAACTGAGAAACAGTCAATTAAAAAAGAGACTCTAAAAGTCAATTAGATAACAGAACAATTAGAAGACTGCGATAAGGCAATTGCGGGACACATCAATAGGAAATGAACGAACTAGGCGATTGGACAATGAAAAGACAGGACAACTGGGTGAGTGTGAAATAGATGACAAAAAAACTGGGTGAGAGTGAAATAGGTGACAGAAAAACTGGATGAGAGTGAAATAGGTGACAGAAAAACCGGGCAACAAGACGACAAGGTGAACGCCAACAGGTAACAGGACAACTAGACAGCAGCTTATTAGGTAACAGGACAGATGAGCAAAAGCCATTTAGGCAGCAAGAAAATTGGCAGCCGTGCAATTGAGTGGTAGAACAACAGGACAACAAATACGATATTATTTTTGCCATCTTATCGGTTTCACTGAGGCTCCAAGTCAGCCTTTCTATCTTCAACTTTGTTTTGATGACCAATATTAACTTCAAGTACAGAAAACACATGCTCCATACTCTTTCTATTTATCACCCACCAATGAAAACATTGACATTCTCGATTTGTCCGCCAGTTCTTAAATTTTGTTTTGCCAGCGTTCTACAGCATTATTGTAATTGCCTTCGTCAATCAGTGTGCTTTCATACACATTTTTATGCTGGGTATGCTTCTACTATGGACAGAATGTCCACCTACATACGTTTTATATACTTTATACTTTGGTAATCTACAAATCTTAAAGTCGCTTGATGTCTTCATCGTTTTCGTTATCCAACGAGTGAACTAACAATAGTTCGAAAGAATGGGAAAAAAAAACAATATAACAAGTAACCCCAATTTTTTACCGCTGTTCTCTTTACTGTTCTCTTCATCACATTAGAACCGGTGCCCAGCCTCTTAAAGTTTTCCGGTAGTGGTTGAATATATTCTTAAGTCCACCATTTCGTTAATCGCTGCAGCTTCCAAGCTTCACTAATTCAGTTCTCATATATGTGTAAAAATCGAACCAATGAAAGAGCCTCTACCTGGTCGCTTGACACGCTAAAAATAGCAGCCAGAGTATCCCCCTACCTAAATCACTCGCCCATTGTACGTAATGTCCTAGATTATCTCTAAGAAGACGGCTTGCTGAAGGCTGGAAGGTCTTTGATGATAGGTCTGCAGTATCAGGGTTGATTTGAGGTTAAATGACAACAACATTATGGTAAATTTCTATATTAACAGCCGCACGATTTTCACTAAATAAAAAAATACAAATTTGATTTTTTGCGTGGAATCAAGTACCCTGACCTCCTAATATGCTGCAAATCCCTTATTTT
>NC_068983.1:69435927-69436844 GCF_001194135.2 Octopus bimaculoides
TACAGGACAAGTTATTATTCAAAGTATAGAACAAGCTATTACTTCTAGTAAAGTAAAAAATAAGAAACTTTTTACTTAAAATATTGCAGCTGAAATTAAAATTTGAATATTAAAACTTATTTTATTATAGTTTACAAATAACGCTATACTTATTTAAATAGAATTTGGCTAATTTACTACCTTAAATACAGAAAAAAGTGACTAATTAGACAAACTTACAAATTAGCTGAACAGTTTTGTACAATACATTTAAAAGATGAGAACTGTAAAGAGTGATAAATTAGAACTGGCATTCTCTGCTACAATATTTTAAGTAAAAAGTTTCTTATTCTTTACTTTACTAGAAGTAACAGCTTGTCCTATACTTTAACAGGTGTAATAACTTGTCCTGTACTTTTCCAGGTTTATAATCTTGAGAATATTACTTTTCATGCTCACATTTTTCCATGTGATAATAACTGTTCGAATTAAAATGGACGCATTTGAGTGTATGGAAGCACATTTTGATAATCATTTATAATGTATAATGCGATTGCAAACATAATCCATGATAGCAGTCTTTCTATTTTTAGAATTGTAATTCTCTTGCTATTTCTTGGAGGCCTTCCTAAAATGTCAAAGTAATTATCTTCTCATTTATATTGTATGAGAACGGAAGAACGTATGGAAAAGAACATATACAAGACAAAATACCGTCCTTGTTATTTTTCCGTGCACTTTCCAAAATTGTTAAACATTTTTTTAACTACTTGCACAGTTTCATGAATAGACAATACATTTGAGGAAGTAATCTTTTGTGTTGCTGTGGAGCTAAGAAAGCGAATGTCTAATACTATGCTCTGGTAAGGTGAAATTATCTCCAAATCTGCGATGCTCCGAGAGTTACTCGGCCACAGCCGAAATCTACACCTGCTCAT
>NC_068983.1:69436854-69439847 GCF_001194135.2 Octopus bimaculoides
AAATCTGCGATGCTCCGAGAGTTACTCGGCCACAGTCGAAATCTACACCTGCTCATCAGTAGTCGTGAGAATGGACAAAGGTGATATTACCACGTCAAATATTCCTCAAATTCCTTTCGGATGGATAAATGTAACTGGATGTGTTAACGGCAGAGCTTTGTTCTCCAAGTTTCTTTTAACCATCTGCACTGCAAATTCTTTGCTATATGATGTGTACGTATACTTCTTTAACATTCATACTTACCTACCGTTGCATACTTTCCTTTGATTACATTTTTAATAAGTGTCATTCCATCATATCATATCTTTGTATAAACAAACCAGTTGCGATCAAGTTTATTTTTGCTGCTTTTGCGAGTTTACGAATTCGGTTAAGTTCAGAAGTTGAAAAATTCATATATCTACTCATGAAATGAAATCAATATCAAGAATTCGCTATCTTCCCAGTAATTTGTATTTACTAACTTTAATTTTTACTATTTTTTGTTTGATTTCCTCGGTTATTGCTGGTCAGTTGAATTACTGTTAGCATTTAATGTCACAATATGACGTGTTTTAAACTGCTAATTGAGCTGCAGAAAGGACCCTGTTGTTTATATCTAGAAGATCAATCAGAGTTTATACAGTTGTCGCAAACGCCAGATAAAATATATTCTCATGGCGGTACTTAGTATTAATTCTGTTTGTTCTATTGATTTGCTGGATATTACATAATGTTTATACTCAGTTCAAAGTAGGCATTGCCGTGATATATATATGATTAAACAGTCGGTATTAAAATGGTCGGCACATCAGCCTTTTATTTTCCATGCATGGTTGGACAAATGTAGTGATGTTTCTCTTTTCCTCATTTCTAAAAGTGGACTCATAATTGAGGAAAAGGTTTAAGAGTTTGCTTCCAAGCATACTGCTAAAATTTTTTAATTTTCCGTTTGCACGCTATCCATTTTGAGTGTTACCTTAATGTGGTAGATGATTGCTATAAATGTATTGTGATAATGAAAGTAGTTGGAAAATAGTTCTCTAGATGCATGTAATATAGTTGAGGTATGCTGATATGGTTATATGAATTGTTTAAGATGTTATCTACATTGCTTGAGGGCGAGAGGTACCAGAATACGCTATGTGCATTAATGATATTATCTGGGGGTGTTAGGATATTGCAGTTGTGGTGTGTAAGCTGGTAGGATGCTTACTACGGTCGGTGGTGGTATTTAGAATGATTGTGTCTCGTGTAACTGTTTTAATTTTTATACGGAATATTTGTAAACACAGTGTATTGCTACGCTCTTTCAATGACCAAGAGCCATTTATGGTATCCATGTACTAGATATATAATTTTATGTATATTATGAAGAATTCGTGGAAGCGCAATGACCCAGTGGTTAGGGCAGCGGACTCGCGGTCATAGCATCGCGGTTTCGATTCCCAGACCGGGCGTTGTATGTGTTTATTGAGCGAAAACACCTAAAGCTCCACGAGCGGATGGTGGCGAATCCTGCTGTACTCTTTCTCTCACTCTTACTTCCTGTTTCTGTTGTGCCTGTAATTCAAAGGGTCAGCCTTGTCACACTGTGTCACGCTGAATATCCCCAAGAACTACGTTAAGGGTACACGTGTATGTGGAGTGCTCAGCCACTTGCACGTTAATTTCACGAGCAGGCTGTTCCGTTGATCGGATCAACTGGAACCCTCGACGTCGTAAGCGACGGAGTGCCAACAACAATAACAATATGAAGAATTCACTGTAGTTTGGGCTGTGTTACCTGAGGTATTTGAGGAGACACGTGCTGGAGATGTAGCTTCGTCACTTGTATTACTGCTATCTGTTAATTTTTTTTTATTTTTTAAATCTGATAAAGCTGTCTGCCGGCTATTAGTGTTATATTACAGTATTTTTATCTTTACTGTTACTTAGCCTTCAGTTAGCTGTAATCAAGTAACCTGATGATCAAAAACATTCCACCCGGGACCATTCAGTTATTTTTTTCAGGCACAGTACATCAAGGACTGCCTTATCCAATGTGTCCTGTGAACGTGGTAGAATGTCATTTCAAGGAAAATTAGTGGCTATTTTTTGCAAGTTGGGAGCAACTATGTAAAGGTTCCATTTTCGGCTTGCTTATTGTCTTGTGATATATAGAGATTTCGAATTTTGGATTTTATTGGTTTTTGTTTATAGTTTGCTTTGATTTTAGTGTGTTGGTTCTTTTTTTCGAAACCGTACTACTGTTGTTGTTGTTGGGAAGATTATCTGAAAAAAAAAAAAAATATATACATCTGGCTTTCTGTGTTGTATGCTGCGAATTCTTAGACAACAACACAACTCAGCACTAACCCCAGCCATGCTCTAATCAGCTATTGCTGAATACATTCAAAATCGAGAGATCATAACTACTCTCTCCTTCTTTTCATAAATAAGGAAACACAGACTACATTGCTCAGTATGTTCTTTTTTTTAATAGAATAGGGTGTGATTTGAGGGAGACAGGGTTACTAATATTGTTGTTTCAACGACTACTTAGAAGATCTTTCATTGGCTAGGTTTCTCTTTTTCTCACTTTATGCTATGTGATACCCCAGTTTTAAACCCTGAAGTACCACATACCATAAACCCAACCAAAACAACATTACAAGCATAATTTACAAAGACATTCCTACTTTTTCGATGTTCTCTTCTGTTTTTGTGTATAGCTGCCACTTAATTTTGTTTATGCGTGGTGTTCATTTGCTTATACTCTTTTTTTTTTTACTTGTTTCAGTCATTTGACTGCGGCCATGCTGGAGCACCGCCTTTAGTCGAGCAAATCACACCCCAGGACTTATTCTTTGTAAGCCTAGTACTTATTCTATCGGTCTCTTTTGCCGAACCGCTAAGTTACGGGGACGTAAACACACCAGCATCGGTTGTCAAGCGATGTTGGGGGGACAAACGCAGATACACAAACACACATACGCGCGCGCGCATATATATATATATATATATATATATA
>NC_068983.1:69439904-69442344 GCF_001194135.2 Octopus bimaculoides
ATATATACACGACGGGCTTCTTTCAGTTTCCCTCTACCAAATCCACTCACAAGGCTTTGGTCGGCCCGAGGCTATTGTAGAAGACACTTGCCCAAGGTGCCACGCAGTGGGACTGAACCCAGAACCACGTGTTTGATAAGCAAGCTACTTGCCACACAGCCAAATCGTTACGCCAACGTTCCAGTTGTTTTGTGGTGTAGTACATTCAGATCTACATTATCCGGAATGTGTTGCTTTTGTGATATGGACGGTGTGCTTTAAAGTTTTGAAGTAGACTCTAGCAAGTCCAACAACCGCGTAAAAATTCTCTCGTTGGTCTATGTTAATGCTCTTTGAAAAAAAAATAAGTAAAAGGTATGATTGATTGCACATGTACGGAATAGTAGTTTACTAATGTACTAGCTTATATTACTGTAGTTAAGATGCTGCAGCATGGAGACCGTCATCTGTCGATAAAACTCACAACTTTATCTCAAATTATCCAGAAAATATTCAAGTGTATTCAGATAGTCTTCGGAAAAATATATTGTTCGAGAAAGGATGTGCTCGTGGATACCTTACTTAGCCTCATTTTAGCTAGTTTCTATATGAATGAACTAAAATACATGGTGCTTAGCATCATAACTCACTCACATATTATAGACATATTAACGGTAAAAATAGAAAAATAATTTATACAAATTTTAGTGACTAAATTTGTTTATATCAGTTAAGGATGATAAACATACCATAACTGTCTACAACGGAATCTATAATAACGTACTCAAATACAAAGAAGGAATATCCAGATAATATAATATACATCAACCATTAAATCTTCATTCACGAGAACACGCTTTCAGTATCTTTTAACTTAACATAATACCAGAAAGTATTGAGGTGAAAAAAGCAAAACCTGAGTAATAATGGTTAGACAAACTTTTAGACTTAATTATTTATTAATACAAATAGAGAATAAATAACACGTCTACTAACATCATAAACAAATTAGTTAATGCACATATACTATATTTTACCCATTATGAAACTAATGAAAGTGCTTTAAGAAGGATGGTTACAGAAACTGAATGTCATTCAAAACTTGATATATTACTTATAGCTACATAAGAACTAAAAACAACATCGAATCTTGAGCATTGTATATGAAGATAATACAGCCATAGTCAACAAATTGTAACGCAACTTACAAAACACCCACCACTGTGTCCATTACTCAGGCAAGATCAGCCCTAATTGAATAGATATAACCAAAAGCGTTCCAGCGTTAGATATCCTATCTTCTATTTAGATTTGGTATATTCAAAACCATATTATCCAAATGTGTCTTTCTCCTTTTAAGACGGTGAGGTATGATTTCAGTTGACTGGTCAAGTGGCTGCGAAGAGGCCTCTCCTCAAAATAATTACATTCAGTTGTGCCCAATGTTGTATACAAATTTGCCTGCATATATCATAGTTGCAACAGCAATAAACCTGTTCTAGTCTCGGCATTTAATTGCATATATGTGCGTGTACGGGTGTATGTGCGTATATATGTAAATGCAGACACACAGAAATACACAATTAAAGAATTAATTAGTCCTTTTAGAAAAGTAGGACTCAGTATCACAGTAATACAAGTACACCTATAATTAACTTGCTAGACGTTTCTTTAGATATACAGTAAAAACTCGATAATCGCGGGTGTTCTGTTCCAAAACCCCACGCGATAGGTGAAAATCTTCGAAGTAGAAACAGTACTATATGGTATGTATTTTTTTATTATTTTTATAATTTGTATATATTTATTTTATTATTTTTATATGTTTAAGCTTTTATAAACTCTCCCCGCACTCTTAGGAGTACCCATGTCTTTTTTTTTTTTTTTTGCAGATGAGGAACATAATGATGGGCAGTTGGTGGCGCTGCCTTTTCTTCTGTGTGAGGAAGAAAGCCTCAGAAGGTGCAGAACGTTTGGGCGACATCGTAGGGTTTTACACACAAATGCAAAACAACACCACACACTCGCTTCCCGAGTTTCGTTTTCCACTCAGTATGTGCGATTCTTTGTTTACTCATCTATGGTACACTCCATATTTTCTTTTAATATATTTCAATTAATGTGTTATACAGTGCAGTATTGTACTGTATTTTTATTTATTAATTTATTAATTTTTAGGCGTGAAAATGTTTATTTTACCACAGAAATAATTAAAATCTAAAAAAATGTAAACATCTATCGGCCGCAGAAACCTGCGATATACCGAGGAGTCCACGATATAAATTTATATATATTAGCCAGAAAATCTACGATGTACTGAGGGCGCGATAGGTGAACCCCGAAATGGCGAGTGATTACTGTAAACACATGTAAATAGGAATCATACAAACAATAAAGCATAAAGCGCATTCAAATCCACTAAAACTCCAACTATTCGCGTCCATCTTTAAGAACATTATCG
>NC_068983.1:69442401-69448914 GCF_001194135.2 Octopus bimaculoides
ACATACACGTGTACCCTTAACGTAGTTCTTGGGGACATTCAGCGTGACACAGTGTGACAAGGCTGACCCTTTGAATTACAGGCACAACAGAAACAGAAAGTAAGAGTGAAAGTTGTGGTGAAAGAGTACAGCAGGATTCGCCACCATCCCCTGCCGGAGCCTCGTGGAGCTTTAGGTGTTTTCGCTCAATAAACACTCACAACGCCCGGTCTGGGAATCGAAACCGCGATCCTATGACCGCGAGTCCGCTGCCTTAACCACTGGGCCATTGCGCCTCCACCGAAGGAATAGTAGATTTAAAGAAAAACAAAGTGTATTCATCCCCAAACCTAAACCATGCAGTTAATGAAACTAAAAAACAAGAACTCATAAAATCCATAACCATAACATAATCTTGTTCAGCTCTACATGCAGTTTCAATGCGAATTCCAATTTTGTTCAGAAATTTTTAGATTTGATTTAGAAGCGTCTTCCCACAGAATACAGACATTTCAAATTGTTTAACCGGAAAAATTTAAACGCAAGCATGAGGAATTTGAAGTGTATCATCGCAGGTAGCGAACAACTTTAAATATTTATAAACACAAGAATCTGGAATGTAACATAGGGGAAGGCGTTGAGAAATTTAAACCAAAAGAAAAAAAAGGAATAGAAGATAGCTGCAATTTTCAAAACAGAGAGTTGTGCCTATTTAGTCATTTATACAAAATCAAATCCTGAATTAATCGAGCTGTTTTGGTTCTCAGAAGAGCCGGTACTTGGCGGCGGCGAGCTAGCAAAAACGTTAGCACGCCGAGTGAAATGCTTAGCAGTGTTTCGTCTGCCGTTACGTTCTGAGTTCAAATTCCGCCAAGGTTGTCTTTGCCCTTCATCCTTTCGGGGTCGATAAATTAAGTACCAGTTACGCACTGGGGTTCGATGTAATCGACTTAATTCCTTTGCCTGTCTTTCTTTGTCCCCTCTATGTTTAGCCCGTTGTGGGCAATAAAGAAATAAGAAGAGCCGGTACTTGACAATAGGTTCACCTCTAAACATGTAGCAAAATAACTATCCATATATACCATATTGCAGTCATATATAGTAGTTGAAAGATTTCAACATTGACAACTTCAATACTATCTGGTCTATACTGAATTTCAGCAAGCCCACAACCTTTGTGCAAATTACTGCCCCTCTGCAATCATAAAATGTACTTCATCCTCACCAACTCTTCGGACATTGAATAGGTTGAAGTTGCTTTCTAAGTGCTGTCATAAGAACCACGTTGCTAATGTTAGCAGAACTGTTGAAACTGAGCGAACATTCACAGCGAAACCAGACTATCATCCAGTACGCAAGAAAAACTGGAAGTCAACAAAACTGGACCTCATAAACGCTGACGAAACTGAACTTACTAGAGATGTATTCATTCTGTCAGCCAGCTCCGTCTATAGCTTATCTATTGATAGGAACATGAAACTCTGAGAGCAAATGCATACAAAGAGTCGAGTCACATTTTTACTGTTTTATTTGCTAGTTATGTAACGTTAACAAGAGAGAGTGAAAGAAAGGTTATCTAGTGACAAATGGTGACTGGTTTTCAGAAGCCAAATTTCTCAAGATTGGTATTTAGGCAATGTGTTACATATCCCAGTGCCCCAATAATTACAGGTATAAAACTGAACTAGTAATCTGGATAAAGTAACTGTACATTCCTCAATAGTTCAGCGTAGGTATTCTCGTTTTTGTTGATCTTAGCTTTATGTTAACATGCGCTGCACAGTTGATTTCCACAACTATACACAGTTTCTCTTTGTCAGGTCTATTATATTTACATTTTATTGAGGTTTTCACTTGGACATTCCGCCGGTACTCCTTTTTATTATTTCGAGTGGCTTTGGCTACTTCTACCATACTGTAGGTCCATTTTTCTTTGACCTCGGGGTATACTTCCGGCAGATCTCATTATACAGTGTCCTAGCTAAAACATCATGTCTCATCGGTAGATAATACCGTGACGACATTTTCGAACAACCGTTTATAATGTAGGTGATATCTTCGATGTTAACTCCACAAAGTTTGCATCGGTTATCACATTATGCTGTGTTTTCTGCGTCTTTGTCTCTTTTTCATTAGGTATTTGATATATTTTGTTTGCAAACGCATACCTTTCAAAGTGGGAGTTAGTTGTCCTGTTGCTGGTCCATGATAGATTGCTTTGATGCAACGTAGTGTTCTCACATCGTTCGCGTTTTCATTTTCGTTTATAGTGTTGGGGAGAAGGTTCATTTCAGATCTTTTTTAATAAAGTTACATTCACTAATTTTCCTTCTATGTTCCACAAATGTTGTTTGTTGACGTAATTGATTCTCAGTAAAATGATTTAGTTCTGGATGCAAATCATCCCAATATGATCTCAATTGATTCATATATCCAACAGCAGAGTTTTGTTTTGCTCTTTTATAACAGTTAAATAAGTATTCAATTAAATAAGTTATAACAGTTAAATAAGTATTCAATTCGTAACTCCAAGAAAAATGAGTTTTGTAGTTACGGTTTCGCCTATAACTATAGCTAGAAAGAATCTGTTTGCCTGTTGAGCTGTTGTCTTCATTCTGTTCTTCGACTGTGTTGTTGTTGTAGTGTCTAGCCATGTCGTTAGAAATGCGGAATAAATTAGGGCGAAGTTACTGAGTCATTTCAAAAAGACACGAAAGAATAATTTGCAAAACGACTACGAAAGTATGTTTAGTGTTACAATAGATATAAAATAAAACACTGTCGCAGTGTTGATGACTAAATTTTCCGTTTTAATTGTTTCACATTGCAAATAAAACATGGTGACAGGTGTCGTAAATAAGTCTTTCCAAGAAATTTCTGCCTTTCCGCATGGAAGGTACTGGAGAAGAGATCTGAGAAGAACACATCTTTCCTGTGAAACTGAGCTATTTTCTCAACCTTAAAACTATGTTGAAGTCTCTATATTTTTATAGGTATGAACTCAAGGTTGTTTTGGAAATTTACCATCATTTACTTTGTCATTCTTTCATACTTCATGTTTGTATGTGTGTGTATGTGTGTGTCGTCGTGTGTATGAACGTGTGTGTATGTGTGTGTTGCTGTGTGTATGAACGTATGTGTGTGTGTCGCCGTATGTATGAGCATGGCAGAAACGTTAGCACGCCGGGCGAAATGCTTAGCGGTATTTCGTCTGCCGCTACGTTCTGAGTTCAAATTCCGCCGAGGTCGACTTTGCCTTTCATCCTTTCGGGGTCGATTAAATAAGTACCAGTTACGCACTGGGGTCGATGTAATCGACTTAATCCGTTTGTCTGACTTGTTTGTCCACTCTGTATGTAGCCCCTTGTGGGTAGTAAAGAAATAGCATGTGTATGTTCCAAAAGAGATGGTTAAGTACGCGTGGTTTTCTCGCGTTGCGTCTGGAACGACGTCTGTAAATACACCAGATTAAAGCATCAAGAGCACGAACCTCTCTCCTTATAGTGTTGACACATTTTCAATATTCAAGCAGTGTAGAAAATGTAAAGAAACCATGGGTGACTACAGAGAATAGATATTTATCTTTTCTTTTTTTGATAATTTATTCATTATTTTTTAAATCTCCAGTAACAGCATTTCACTATATTTTATAATTTAATGTACTTCTTCGCTAATTTCTATACAATGTTCTTTTCTTTTTTTTTGTGAGTAGAAGTCTTAGAACTTTCTGTTTTTGATTCTCTAATCCTATGTGCCTCGGTTATCTACATACAACTGTTTACCTTTCACGTTACCTTTGTTGTCTTTCATCATTACCTAAATCGATATGTTCGTGTATATGCTTTTGTAGCCATTTATTTTAAAAAGTCAAATAAAATATTTATTTATTTAAGCACCTAACCGTTGGTCTTCCTATCTAAATTGATATGCAGCAAACAAGGAGCTAAGAGTAAATACGAACCAGATATTTTGTACACAAGATTTATTGTATTCATTACTGGGGTGAAGCTAGGTGGCTAGAATTATTAGCACGTCAGACAAAATACGTTGCGGCATTTCTTTGCCTTTCAGAGTCGATAAACTAAATTACCAGTGAAGTATGGGGGTCGTGTAATCGATTAAATTCCTTCCCCTAGAATAGCTGGTCGAAACAATTATTTGGGAGATACGTCAAAAGTCTTACATCAAAAAATAACTTGGAACATCTTGGAAAAGATTTGTACATATTGAGTTTCAACAAGAACTATAAAAAAAGTTTACAGACCTCGTATAATTAGTTACAATTTCTTGGAACGAATTATAAATGGGATTGTGAATAAAATTCTTATTTGCCATAATGTTTTAACACAATACCTTAGTCGGATCTTTTTTAAAACGGGGGCCACATTTTTCATTAATGTTATACGTAGTGTTTTTGGTAGCGAAAGACTTTCAAACTTCGTATACTTATCTATTTTGTGTTATAGAACAGAAAAATATTTTTGTATTCGAATTTATTTCATGTAAAAAATTGTCTTATTTCGATAATTTCAACCAATCACTGACAAGTATTCAGTTGTTTACATTTACTCCTTTGGCTCACTAAGCGATGTAAAGCGTATTTAATCTCCATACCTTCGTTTTATTTGCTTTTTTCATTTTAAATTTGCTAGGGTTAGGGTTAGGGTTAGAGTTAGGGTTAGGGTTAGGGTTAATTGTTTCAGAATCGTTTGTTTATGTAGTCGGCACTTAATGTATATCGGCTGAATGGACGTCAGTGATTGGTTGAAATTACAGAAATACAACTTTAACATGGAATAATTTATGGATTTCTTTTTTTTTTAAGAAGACTAAGAGAAAAAGATGTTTTATATGACACATTCTACCAGTGTTCCAAATTTCAAAGTGTTTCGTTAATGAAAAATGTGGCCCCCGTTTTAAAAAAGATCCCCTTAGTCTCTGTGATTCCTTAGATTTTCAGAACACCTTTGAAAAATATTAAAATCATCCGGTATTCTTTTGTCAATTATTAAGACAGCGTTGTTATTTTAGGTGGCAAATTGATGGGAACGGTAGAGGGCCGAACAAAGTGCCTTGAGGTGTGTATTACTTCCAACTCTCTGTATTCTAAGTTCAAGTCTACAATGCTATTCATGTACATCCAACGACTATACATACCATGAAGAGGACGTGGTAGAGAAACATTGACAGAACAGTTTCATGGGGCTGATAGCAATGTTACTATGTTTCTGTTTCTCAAGAAAGCCTGATATGATTTTTGTGAATTATGATCGTACAAGGAATAGTAAATCGGTTATAACTGTTGCAGTAGGATTCTCCATAAAGTCCAAAATGAAAATAGTTAAAAGAGAGGACTAAAGGGAAATTGACACATGTTATTGCCGAGAATGTGTGATGATGGGATCCAATGGCCCAGTCTTCAGCAATATGTTAGGACTATTTATTAAAAATAGACGACATACGTGAAATAAAAATGCTTCAACAAGAAATTGAAACCTGGTCGTGGACTCTGAAATGAATATATATTTGCAATAATCTGTTTTAGGAGCACAAAATATTACACAAAAATAAATGAAATGAATAACTAAACAGATAAATAAATTTTGAAACTTCTTTTCACCCCCTTCAATGAATCCTAAATTCAATTAAAAGACTGCTTCAAGTTTTGATTAAGAAATGTAACGCATGCGAAGCAAAAGTTTTCGCTGATATCACAGTGCAGATTGAAAAAGCAAACATTTCTTACGAATGCAGGCGACCAGAAATTTGCAAACAGGGAACGACTGGTTATAACAATCAGTGCTTAACTAATACTCTATTTCATCAACCCCCAAAAGGATTAAAGGCAAAATAGGATAACAGTCAAAACCATCGATCCCTATATTTCATTGGTATTTTATTTTATCGATTTCGGAAGGATGAAAGGTGAAGTTAAAGTCGGTGAGATTTGAATTTAGAACGCAAAGTTGGAAGCGGTTCTCAATGATTCATGAATTCTGGTATCGGCACGAGTTCACATATTTCAGATGATTGGTACGGTATCTTATCGGCCTAAGAAATCTGAAGGGCAAAGTCGACTTTAGTGGAACTAAAAATGTAAAGGAACGTTTTTGATGAAAATGTTTGATGAAAAATGTTTGATGAAAATATTTAATGAAAATGTTTGATGAAAATTTTGATGAAAATTTTCGATCAAAAATTTTGATGAAAATTTTCATGAAATTTTTGATGAAAATTTTTGATCAAAATTTTGATGAAAATGTTTGATAGAAATGTTTGATGAAAATTATTGATGAAAATTTTGATGAAAATTTTTGTTGAAAATTTTGTTGAAAATTTTTGATGAATTTTTTGATGAAAATTTTCATCAAAAATTTTGATTGAAATTTTTTCATCAAAATTTTTGATGGAAATTTTTGGTGAAAATCTCTTGCTTCTCTCTCTCCCTGGCTCCTCTCTCTATCTCAATCCTTTCTCTCTCTCGCTCCTCTCTCTCACTCTCGCTCCTCTCTCTCACTCTCGCTCCTCTCTCTC
>NC_068983.1:69449149-69450626 GCF_001194135.2 Octopus bimaculoides
CCTCTCTATCTCTCTTTCTCTCTCTCTCTTTCTCTCTCTCTCTCTCTCTCGCTCTATCTGTGTCTCTCTGACTTTCTGTCTCTGTCTCTGTCTCTGTCTCTCTCTCTCGCTCAATCTCTGACCCTCTGTCTGTCTGTCTCTCTCTCCCTCTCTCTCACTCTCCCTCTATCTCTGTCTCTGTCTCTCTCTCTCTCTCACTCTATTTCTGTCTCTCTGTCTCTCTCTCACTATCTCTATCTCTATGTCTCTGTCTCTCTGTCTTTCTGTCTATCAATCTCTCTCCTTCTCTCTCTCACTCTTTTTCTCCATCTTTGCCTCTCTCTCTCTCTCCCTCGCTCTATCTCTCTCACGAGCACTATCTCACTCTTGCCATATCTCTCTCTCTGTCTCCCTCTTTCTCTCTCACTCTCTCTCTCTCTCGCTTTATCTCTGTCTCTGTCTCTGTCTGTCTGTCTCTGTCTCTCTCTCTCTCTCGACCACTATCTCACTCTTGCCCTCTCTCTCTCGCTCTACTCTCTGTCTTGCTTCTCTCTCTCTCTCGCTCCTCTTTCTCTCTCGCTCTTCTGTCCCTCTGGCTCCTCTCTCTCTGGCTCCTCTCTCTCACGCCGCTCTCTGTCTCTCTCCCGCTCTCTCTCTCTCTCGCTCTCTCCCACTATCTCTCTCTATCTATCTCACTCTCTCTCCCTGCCTCTCACGCTCTATCTCTGTCTGTCTGTCTGTCTCTCTCTCGCATTATCTCTGTCTCTCTCTTTCTCTTTCTCACGCTCTATCTTTCTCTCGATATATCCCTGTCCCTCTCTCTCTCACGCTCTATCTCTGTCTCTGTCTGTCTCTCTCTCTATCTCTCGCACTCCCTCTCTTTCTCTCGCTCGCACTATGTCTCTCTCTCGCACTATCACTGTCTCTCTTTTTCTCTTTCACTCTCTTCCCCTCCCTCTCGCTTTATCTCTGTCTCTCTCTCTCTTGCTCTCTCTCTCTCTCGCACTATCTCAGTTTCTTTGTCTCTCTCTCTCCCTCTCGCTCTCTCTCTCTCTCTCTCTCTCTCTCTCTCTCGAGAGAGAGAGAGAGAGAGAGAGAGAGAGAGACAGACAGACAGACAGACAGAGCGAGAAAGAGAGAGAGAGAGGGAGAGATAGATAGATAAAGAGAGAGCGAGAAAGAGATAGTGCGATAGAGAGAGAGGGAGAGGGAGAGAGAAAGAGAGAGAGAGACAGAGAGAGAGAGACAGAGACAGAGACAGAGACAGAGACAGAGACAGAGATAGTGCGAGAGAGAGAAAGGGAGAGGGAGAGAGGGAGAGGGAGAGAGAGAGACGGAGAGAGAGAGACGGAGAGGGAGATACAGAGAAGGACAGAGATAGTGGGAGAGAGAGAGAGACAGAGATAGAGACAGACACAGAGATAGATCGAGAGAGAGAGTAAGAGTGAGAGAGAGACAGAGAGGGACAGAGATATAGCGAGAGATAAAGAGAGGGAGG
>NC_068983.1:69451051-69451480 GCF_001194135.2 Octopus bimaculoides
CTCTCGTCTCGCTCCTCTCTCTCTCTCGCTCTTCCTCTCTCGCTCCTCTCTTTCTCTCGATCTTCTCTCTCACTCGCTCCACTCTCTCTCTCGCTCCTCCCTCTCTCACTCCTTTCACTCTCTCGCTCCTCTCTCTCTCTCTCTCTCTCACTCCTCTTTCTTTCTTCCTCCTCTCTCTTTTCCGCCTCTCCCTCTTGCCGCTCTCTCTCTCTCGCTCCTCTCTCTCTCTTGCTCCTCTCTCTTTTGCTCCTCTATCTCTTGCTCCTCTCTCTCTCGCTATTGTCAATCTCGCTCCACTCTCTCTCTCGCTCCACTCTCTCTCTCGCTCCACTCTCTCTCTCGCTCCACTCTCTCTCTCTCGCTCCTCTTTCTATCTCAGTCCTTTCTCTCTCTCGCTCCTCTCTCTCTCTCTCTCTCACTCCTCTTTCT
>NC_068983.1:69452550-69453142 GCF_001194135.2 Octopus bimaculoides
CTTTCTCTCTCTCTCTCTCTCTCTCTCTCTTTCTCTCTCTCTCTCTCTCTCCGCTCTCTCTCTTGCTCCGCTCTCTCTCTCGCTCTTCTCTCTCTCTTGCTCCTCTACCTTTCTCGCTCCTCTATCTTTCTCGCTCTTCTTTCTCTCTCTCGCTCCGCTCTCTCTCTTGCTCCTCTCTCTCTCGCACCTCTTTCTCCTTCTCGATCCCCTCTCTGTCTATCAGCCGAGTCTATCGTGAATATTGCCGCGCCTCCTTCTTTTAAACGGGAAGGAAGAGCTATTTTCATCGTACTTGTGGCTATGGCGAAAGAATGTGTATGGTGGACGCGTCTGAAAGGTCTAGAGACAAAGACTTTCTTTCCTCTCTGGGCAATTTCTCAACTTCTTCAAGTATCATCTGAAGAGGAAGATGAGAGTAGAAAGGGAAGTCTTGTCTTGTGGATGCTTCAAAAAAAGATGGGTGAATGAAGCAAGGATGGTACGTGTGAATGACGGAGCCACCTTGAGCATAACACTATAAAGGAGTAAAAAAAAAATTCAGTCAAAAAACAAAAAGGCAAAAGAGAGTCACTTACTGTTATAGTTTCTGCAA
>NC_068983.1:69453242-69455320 GCF_001194135.2 Octopus bimaculoides
CCTATTTGGTGGATTTTAAATTACATATTATTTCAGTGAGGAAGGGTGTGTAAAACTGCATTCATCTTGATATGTGATAGTGATTATGTGCATGTAGTGGACGGAAAATAGGTTGTCATGTCACCATTAAATAATGTTTTCGGGGTGTCTGTAGGAAGAAGGTTAAAAAATGACGAGTGTTGCTATCTGCCAATGAACAATGTAAACAGGTACGCTGCAGATATTTAAAAAGAGTGTAGAAGGTGTAGCCAAACAAAGTTCACCAGAATAGAACGGAGAGAGTTCGTTAACGCATACTGTAATATAAAAGTCTGGGATCTATTTTAAAACGGGGGCCACATTTTACGTAGTGTTTTTGGTACGGAAAGACTTTCAAACTTCGTATACTTATCTATTTTGTGTTATAGAACAGAAAAATATTTTTGTATTCGAATTTATTTCATGTAAAAAATTGTCTTATTTCGATAATTTCAACCAATCACTGACAAGTATTCAGTTGTTTACATTTACTCCTTTGGCTGATTAAGCGATGTAAAGCGTATTTAATCTCCATACCTTCGTTTTATTTGCTTTTTTCATTTTAAATTTGCTTTAACCCTAACCCTAAGGTTAGAGTTAGGGTCAATTGTTTCAGAATCGTTTGTTTATGTAGTCGGCACTTAATGTATATCAGCTGAATGGACGTCAGTGATTGGTTGAAATTACAGAAATACGACAACTTTAACATGGAATAATTTATGGATTTCTTTTTTTTTTTTAAGAAGACTAAGAGAAAAAGATGTTTTATATGACACATTCTACCAGTGTTCCAAGTTTCAAAGTGTTTCGTTAATGAAAAATGTGGCCCCTGTTTTAAAAAAGATCCAAAGTCTGTCATAGAACTCTCGATTCAAGAAATGTGTTACTGATTGAACTCCTCTTAAACGGAATTGAACCCCTCTTAGACAGAATTAAACTCCTCTTGAACAAATTTTCTGTCTAAGAGGATTTATCTAGAAAAGTTTAATGAGGTTAAAGGAAGTAACGTTTCTTTTGCCAAATTCTAAAGGGAGAGATATATCAGATACGTTAGATTTAGCTCTACGGTAACTGTACTGGTAACGTATCTAGAAAAGAAACAGATTGAAGGTCATGCAATAAATTATTGTTTAAAACTGTTTCAATTGCTTTGAATTATTGGATGAAAGTTCGATAGGATGGTAGTTGTTAGGGCCAAAGTTGTTTACAATCATGGAAATAAGTCACAGAGCAGCACGCTTTTGTGACTTGAGAAAGATATTTGTGGCGAGAAGAGAAATATTGAAAAATTTAGTCGGTACATTATCTGGTTTTAAAACACAAAAAGCGGAAGAGCTGTCTTTCCAGCTTGATTAACCACGAATCAGGGCAAGGAACGACGGTTAGGCGGTAGGTGATGACCGATGCGATGAACACATTGGCTACCTCCGCCCTCCCTTTCAGGCATAGCCACCGCCAAGACCAGGTCTTGACTATGTGGGTCACCCTGCTCGTTACCTCGGCCCAGTTCTTCTCTATTTGGAGGTCTGGTCCAAACCAAACTCCTAGAAACTTAATCGGGCCCTCCGTCCAACGTCCCACGACGATATCAGGAGGCATCGACTTGTCTCTCCAGGTGCCGAGCTGCAAGCCGACTGACTTTTCACGATTAACTTTTGCTCCTGCCACCGTCTCGTAATCCTCTATGGCCTTGCCCACTAACCGTATGTGGTCCATTTCGGTTACGATGATAGTGATGTCATCCGCGTAAGCAGAAACCGATTTTCCACAATCTGGCTGTCTCGGGATGCCGCTCAATTTTCGCAGTAATGGCTCGAAGGCCATCACATACAAAATCGGGGAGAGCGGACACCCTTGACGAACCGAGCGTTTGATGTTGAACGGCTTCGATATGAAGCCGTTCACCCGAACTACCGAGTTGATGTTGTCGTAAATCTCGATGATCCACCTGAGAAAACCAAGACCCAGACCGAACTGCGCCAGAACGGACACCAGGTAGCGATGATCAACCCTATCGAATGCCTTAGATTGGTCTAAATGGACCAGTGCCCCACCCTTGC
>NC_068983.1:69462313-69462911 GCF_001194135.2 Octopus bimaculoides
TTCCGCTTGTATAATAATGTTCAGATTCTGGCCATGCCAGTTGCGTGACTCCCTCACGGCAGCTTCCAATACAGTTATTTTTTCTTCTAGTCTCATAGTAACTCCCGTAACGAGCCACTCCGGGTCCACATCAGGGGGAAAGTTACTTACTCTAACTCTTGAAGTTCTTCTGCCCATATATGTGGGCAGAAGCACCACCTCTTCTGTTCTCAATGGGTCAACCGAATGGAGTCGCGCCGCTTCCTCCGACTCCATTCTTACTTCGACGGTAGCATACCGCCTACCTCTATTAACATATCTTACTTGATGCCATATAGGCTTCAAACATTTTCTATCTCACTTTCCACGACGTATTCTATTTTTCTCTCTTTAACCTTGTAGGTTTTAAAAAATTATTGTTTTCTTTTCAACATCTTGTTGAATTTCTTTTGGAGGAACTACCTTAACTTCATTCCCCTCCTTCGACATTATTTCCTTGTGTTTCTCCAAATTTTTTAAATCCAAAAGTCTAATTTTTGTGCCAGCCACAGCAACAAAGTCTAATTTTTCCGCTTGTTTTTTCTCATTTTTTCCATCTATCTTAGCTTTTGTAATTAAA
>NC_068983.1:69463409-69468269 GCF_001194135.2 Octopus bimaculoides
TTAGAATAGTCAAGCAGGTTTAGTAACTAATTAAAACTACCAGGTTTCAAATCCAACGTAAACTATGATAATAAATAAATACTAACCATTGTATCCATATTTTTATTATTATTTTTATATCTATATTTTTGTCTTTTTATTTTTATTTCTATTTCAATCATTACTATTATTATCACCATTACTACCATTATTACCACTACTAATACTATTATTTTTGTTCTTATTTTTATTTTTATATAGTTTTAGGAAGGTGGAGGAAAATTTATGATTGCAAAAAGGGATTACCTCAATAAACTTATTCAAGGTTTATTGAGGTAATCCCTTTGCTTGTTGCAAGATCAGTGACTGATTGTCGCTTGGTTTTCTATATATTGCGAGCTAGAGAGAATTCCTGCTATTTCTAGCGGCCAGGTGTTTACCATTGACGATGGGCACACATAGTCTGAAAACGTTCGGTCGTGTTGTCACGTCGTTTGCTAGAAGAAAGCATCGGTTCGTTCTCCAGTTTGCAGTATATACCGGGTGCAGATTGCATCTATAAACAGCTGAAGGAGGTTCTTCCTGGGGTTAAAAACGGTAGTAACGTCGAACAACCATATAGTTACTACTTTCATCTCTTATAGAGATTATCTAACTAGTTACTTTTCTTGTTTTATATATATATATATATATATATATATATAATTTTTTTCTTTTATATGTTTCAGTCCTAAAGCTGTGACCAACGTTGCCACCACTCGCAGTCGAGGCATTTTTTTCACTAACTGCAATCGCGCGCTGACTTGAACATCCTTTTGACGCTCTCACACAGGATTTAGAAGAACACCCAGGATACGATTAGAAGCAGAGCTCTGATGTACATACTTCCAGGATTCCGAAAATAGTAAAATAGTACACAATAGAAAGCAAAAAACAAATGGTGCGCATTAGAGTTGGTACTTCTGTTGGGCCAGAATAGAGCTATTTATCCTCCCTTCTGTTCACTTTCTGACCTTAGTCAAGTTCTTCTCATTCGAGAACAAAAGGATACTAGAGCTTGTCCGGCAAGCACTTCGACATGGTCACATAGTACTTACGGATATTGCCAGACTTCAACTGCTCTCTCTCCTAATCACGTTTTCTGTTTGCACCTAATGTACTTATGTATCAGTGAACTCCGCTACACTGAGTTGGTCGTTGAGAGCTCTCATCTGTTTGCTGGCGTTACCGTTGATGATGTCTTAAACCTCCTGTGTGAACTTGGCTATCCTGACGACGTTTGACCGTTCATAATGTTTCTTTGTCATTGCACAGATTACATGTTCGTGCAGTTCATTCCTGGCTTTGAAGTCTAAGAGCGCAGATTAGTTCAAGTAGTTGGCGATTTCCGAATTGCTAGAGCGACGAGCGCAACATGTCTTTTCTTTTCTTATGTTAGACTGTAATGGGCTTCCATATGTCTGAAAGAGAAGAGAAAACGATACAATTTGGCGCATGCCGTTTAACATTGCATAAGAAGTTGTTTGAGTGCGTGTGTGTGCGTGTGTGCGTGTATGTGTGTGTGTGTAAAGCTCTTTCGTTAGAGAGCTTCAAGTATGTTAAATGCAGAGACCTCCATTTTATTGCTCGCTTAGAACACTAAGGACCAGTTACCTTCAAGAGTTATTAGGACCACAAAAATAAAAAGATAAATAAGGGAGATTACCCTGAAATGTTTCACGGTTCATTAACCACTCGCTCAGAAGACAAGTACCTCCTCATTTTCCTATCCGCAAAGAGAATTTATAGGAAACCGTCATTAAATCAAACTCAAATCAGAGCTTGAATGTAATGTCTAAACTAATTTGCATATCGTGCGTTTGCTAGTGACGTGTTGAAATAGTTAGAAATATATGTGCACAACCCATTTGGTTTGAGGGTGCCTTTAATGGAGTTCTCTCTGTTGCAAATATTCAGAGCAGATGTCCAGTTTTAAGATAACTTCCTTCCTTCCTTCCTTCCTTCCTTTCTTCCTTCCTTCCTTTCTTCCTTCCTTCCTTTCTTCCTTCCCTCCTTCCTGTCACAAGTATCAGAGACATGATAGAATAAAGAGTTATGGGTGTTGCCCTTCCCTCCCTGACTAAATGGTTAAAAAGAAATGTAGAGAATTAATTATTTAGTTCCGTGAGCCTCGCTCGGGGGCTCAGTAGAGGCTCTCCTGTTAACTAAGGAGCAGCTTGGTAGCGGCTTCCTCATCGACCCTTTATTTTTAGTTGTGGTTATAAAAGTGGTCTGTGATGTTTATTTGTCGGAATTAGACGTTTGCGCGCAGTTGTTTGGACGCCGAAGATTAGGTAAGGATTTCTGAACATCTAACCTATTTTAGCTGCGGTACTTTTCGGGGCTGGAGACAAACATGCATGCGCTCGCAAGAATATAGATATATAGATATATTGAAAGAAAGAGTGAGACAAGAATAGGAGAGAGAGAAAGAGGGAGAGAGAGGGAGAAGAAGGGGAGATAGGAAGAGAAGAGAGGGAGAGAAAGAGAGACATTATAGTCTATTAGTTGAACACAATTGATGTAAACATTTTCCCTGTCCTCATACACATAAAGAAAAATATGCTCAAACACATAAACGAAGGAGAGAGAGAGAGAGAAAGAGGGGGAGGAGGAGGAGAACCAGAGAAAACATTAAAACGAATAAAACACTAAAATTTCTAATGTCAAATAAATCAGCGGCGCCAGGCAGCTGTGCCAAAATGTCTCATACCCATTATCTGTATCTTCTTTTTTTTTTTTTGCTAATGAAGTGAGAAAATTTAACCCTTATTACCTGACATATGTATAGAATATTTTTTTCCTGAATTATCCATTTTATTCTTTAATGTTTTACGGTACAAAAGTTCATACGTGTTTACTTCCACTCTTTCTTGTATGTTAATTAACTCTATTGTACTTGAAAGGAGATCATCTACTTCAGTGGTTCTCAACCGGGGTACATATGACCCTTGGGGATTTCATATAAGATTTTGTTATCAAAGTTTATGAGCAATAAATTGGTTATACATCTACAATACACAAAATATTTGAACAATATTTTTATTCATACAATTTCGAGCGTGGCCGTTCATCGTTACCACCATTTCGAGCGTGGCCGTTGCCAGTACCGCCTGACTGGCCTTCATGCCGGTGACACGTAAAAGCACCCACTACACTCTCGGAGTGGTTGGCGTTAGGAAGGGCATCCAGCAGTAGAAACTCTGCCAAATCAGACTGGAGCCTGGTGTCGCCTCCTGGTTCACCAGTCCTCAGTCAAATCGTCCAACCCATGCTAGCATGGAAAGCGGACGTTAAACGACGATGATGATAATGGTGATGAAAAATATAATAGGATTTTCTTTAACATGGGGTTCCAGTAGAATAAAATAGGAATCAAAGGGATTCAAAAGCAAAAAATGTCTGATCTACCTAGTTATAAGTGTGTGCTGTGCAGAAGTGTAACCCGTTTCCTTAAACAGCAGTAGCATTCTTGATGTGATGAAGCAGCGTTTCAGAAGCAATGGGAACAGCTACCTGCTGCAGACCGAAATCATATCCTAGAGAGATGGGTAGATTTATCACGCCTTCACTTAATACTTGGAAAACTACAGTCAAGTGCTAAACTGTAGCACTTACATGAGTGCCTTACGGGGTTTTGTTTCTTTCCTTTATACTCCAAATTAAAATCCAAGCGGGTTTTCACTAAGCATTTCATACCTACAAAGTCGATAATATACATACATGATCAGGAATCGACATTATCGACAGCACAGCTTTGCTGAAAAATTAGTATACCATGCCAATATAGAGCATACCGTGCCAATATAGATCAATAATAATAGTGCCGACACCGCCGTCTGGAATAAATGAACAAATTTCCAGATTCTATATCAAGCATATACATCTATCCGCTCTGCTATCAAGATGTGACAACTACAGCGTTCATGACCTAAGAAATGGGAGATAAAAAAAAAAGTAACAAGACCACCGTCCAAGGGAGGTAATATACATTTTTCTGTATTTGTCAGGAGATAAATAGAAATGAAATATTATTGTTAGCCCGACCATTCCCAAATGTAATGATAAATAAAATTGTAGGATATTGTTTAACTCCTTTAATAAATTAATAAATCAATAGTATTTTTCTGTCTTCCCGTATATTATACAATATGATAATATGTAATATATTCATCGAAATTTAGTGAAAGAAATTGTTCACTAAATCTCATTGCACAATAGCTACACCACAGTAATTCAAAATATTAATTTTTGACTAATGTTATCCTCAGAACCAATATTATATCCTTAGACCAATATTATCCTTAGAATCCTTAGTTTGATTTGTGCTGCATCGCACATCAATCCATCCTTGCCCACCATTTATGTCTCTTTGCTGCAGAGGTTATCATGCGCTTATTATGACGGATTTTGTAGCTCGTTCCTAATTCAGCCTTCTTTTTTTTATTCGAACTTGGGACAGACTGCTATCCTCGTTTGAATGAAATTAACTGTGAGGAGATCAGCAGATTCTGAGTGGGAAAGAAGCTGGTGTCTAGATCTACACCAGTATTTGATTGGTACTTTATTCATCGAGCCTGGAAGTATGGAAGTCAAAGTTGGCTTTGGTGAGGTTTTAACTAAGAACGCAAAGAACTGAAAAAATACCTCAAAACATTTGTTCGATGCTGTATCGATTTTGTTCTCAAATCCGAGACTTCGATACTGCTACACATGCACATGCATCTTAAATGGCAAACAAAGAAAAACTAACCCGCTAATTAGCAAATCCCACCTCATCAACACATAACATCCTCTAGTACACTGACATGGTGTGCATATATATATATATATATGTATATA
>NC_068983.1:69468735-69470093 GCF_001194135.2 Octopus bimaculoides
TATATATCTCACTTCGAGCTCTTGTACTGTTCTGCAAAACTTCCGGTTAAATAGTTCAACACCACACACCTCCCCTTCTATTCAACGTCACTGTACCTCACTATCCACAAACCGTGCAACAAACAATTCGTAAATCTCGGAATTGTATCCGCTGAAATATCCTTTTCTGCTCGCACGCTGTGTCGGATTACACCGACCTTCATCCAGCAAATATATGACCAAAAATATTACACCGATGACCAACTTGTTTAAAACAATTTTTAAAAAATAAAATGCGATTTACTTTGTACTGCATTATCTTGGATACATGTCTCATTTTTAAGACGGCAGGGTATGATTCGAAAGAAATTTAGCTGTTATTGCTAACAGATTCAGTGACATCATAGAGCAGGCCTGGTCAACTCGAATTACATTGCGGGCCCAGTTTTATTACAGAAAGTTTTTTGTATACTTTATGCACTAATTGTATACTTTATGCACTAATTCTCATGCTTTTATTATGATAATGAATGAATGATCGTTGGTTCAACATGAAATATTATCGTTGCATAAACAGTAGTATCTTTCTTTTTTACATTTCATTACAATCTTCAACTTTTGATAAAAATTTTAAAACGTTTGTTTAAATAAACCCATTTCAAGAAAGCATCAAGCGGGCCGCAAGATAAAAGTCTGCGAACTAAATGCGGCCCGCGGGCCTCAGGCTGGTCAGTCGTATCATAGAGGCTCTCGTTTTTCAGACAAGCTATGACAGAAGTCAATATACAACATTAATTAAGGCAGCGAGCGGGTAGAATTGTCACCGCACCGGAAAAATTGCTTTGCAGCATTTCATTCGACTTTACGTTCCGAGTTTCCGGGGTTGACTTTACCTTTCATCTTTTCAGGGTCGATAAAATAAATACCAGTTGGACACTGACGTCGATTTAATCGACTTACTCCTCTCCCGAAATTGCTGGGCTTGTACCAAAATTTGAAACCAATATTAAACATTAATTTAAGGCAGCGAGCAGGCAGAACCGTTAGCATGTCGGGCAAAATGCTTAGCAGCATTTCGTCCGTTTTTATGTTCTGAGTTCAAATTTCGCTGAGGTTGACTTGCCTTTCATCCTTTCGTGGTTCGATAAAATAAGTACTAGTTGAGCACTGGATATATTTAATCAATTTAGCCCCACCTCGCCCAAAAGATTGCGGGCCTTGTGCCAAAATTTAAAACCAATACTATATTGTATTGTATTATATTTTCAAAGTTTTTCAAGCGTGTTGAATACTTCTTTGGATTTACTGGCACCTTACCTGCATAAGTACATATATGTGAACTACTACTAAATTAATAGAAGGTACTAGCGTAGCTAGAG
>NC_068983.1:69471099-69471508 GCF_001194135.2 Octopus bimaculoides
GCTTAGGTGTTTTCGCTCAATAAACACTCACAACGCCCAGTCTGGGAATCGAAACCGCGATCCTCAGACCGCGAGTCCGCTGCCCTGACCACTGTGCCATTGCGCCTCCACACACACACACACACACACACACACACACACACATATATATAATGCATGTATGTGTGTGTATGTATGTATGCATGTATGTATGTAATGTATGTATATGTGTATCAGTCCCACCGCGTGGCACCTTGGGCAAGTTTCTTCTAATATAGTTCCGGGCCAACCAAAGCCTTGTGAGTGGATTTGGTAGATGAAAACTGAAAGAAGCCCATCATATATGTGTGTGTGTGCGTGCGTGTGTGTGTGCGTGTGTGTGTGTGTGTGTGTGTGTGTGTGTGTGTGTGTGTGTGTGTGTGTGTGTGTG
>NC_068983.1:69471605-69477243 GCF_001194135.2 Octopus bimaculoides
AAAAAAAAAAAAAAAAAAAAAAAAAAAACTCCTCGGATCGATTTGTTCGACTAAAACCCTTTAAGGCGGTGTTCCAGCAGGGCTGCAGTCAAATAACCGAAACAAGTAAAAGAATATATATACGACGGACTTCTTTCAGTCTCCGTCTACCAAATCCACCCACAAAGCTTTGGTCGACCTGAGGCTATAGAAGACACTTGCTCAAAGTGCCACGCCGTGAGACTGAACCCAGAACCATTTGATTGGGAAGGAAGCTGCTTACCACACAGCCACGTTTGCGCTTATGTTAAAAAATATGGAACGCTTCGCGAATTTATGTGCCGTGTGTGCGTGTGTGTGTTTGTATGTGTGCATGCAATGAGTGTGCGGGCATGCGTGTATACTTGCATGTGTGTGCGTGCATCTATACATGCTTGCATGCATGCAAGCTTGACAGTGAACGAGCGAGTGAGTGAGTGACTGTGTGTGTGTGTGTGTGTGTGTGCGTTCGTGCGTGGGTATATGCGTGTTCTTACTGTATTTGGATGTTTATTTTCATTCTTTAACATAGCAGAATTCAACTTATCAAGCGCATATAAATATAGAAAACAAATGAATGAAATTCTCATATTTACACTTATGCAAAACATAGAATGATATAACGATAGAATGAGATAACGATAAAACTGGTTCCACTTAGACAAAGAAGAACAAATATAACAAAACCGAGAACGAAGTAGCCGGTCATGAGAACGTAATTAAATATATACGTATGACTTAGTCAGCAGTAAATATCTTTAAAAAACTTTCAATAAAAAGAAGAAATAAAAGAAATAAAACGAAGCCAAAAGAATGATTTTATATACTAACTAAGGTTCTTAATTGATAATGAAATTTTCTCTCGCAATAAGTACAGAAAAATTGCAAAAATTACAATTATTTTTTTATGGTTTCAAAAACGAAGTCACTAATACGTCCGTAGAATCTACGGACGAGCAAAAGTGATATAATCGAAAACACTATCCTAGTTACATCGTAAAAAATCTCCCGAATTCGGAAGAAAATGATAAAAAATGTATTTCACTACGAATACAGTAAATGAACGTTTTAAGCATTTTTTTTTATTTATAAATCATGAAAAGATAAGTTTTGGTATTAATCTAATTCCTTTTATTTTTCACTTCAGTTTAATTCACTTTAAACTATTTAAAGCAGTGACTCTTAACTTGAGGGGCACGCCCCCTAGGGAGGCATCAGTAATTTCCAAGGGGGTTGCAAGCCCTTGAGAAAAAGCAGGAATTTCTCTAATTATATTTATTACACTCTTAACGAGAACATGGTCAAATAATGAGAAGTTTATGAAAGAATGCAAATGTATCGCCTTTTATACCTTTAGTTTTCTCATTCTACTATCATAGCGCCGCTTACCATTTTCTGTACTTATTGACCCCACTTCATATCCTTCAAAACCCTCACTAATTCTGAATTGTAGCTTTAACAGTTACCTTTACTTTGTAATTTCTTTAGTTACAACAAGACTCAGGTTAAGAACCACTGGTATAAAGCTTAGATATTATTATCGTGTAAAGACAAACATCTTTTTCAGTTAATAGATTATAAACAAGTTTGATGCACAGTTTTCATATATATGAAATAATGTGATTCTGAAAAATCAAGAGACATGCTGAAACATAATCAAATCATTATAGTAACACACTTAGAAATATTAACTAAACTTTTAAGAATTGAAAATTATTTAAAAATTTTAGCAAGATGAAAAGTATGATATATTTAAAAATAAGGAATAAAACAAAAAGTAACAGGTTCTACTAAAACATAGATTGGGAAAATAGAGAATTTTAACAATAAAACCAAAATTTTTAATATTAAATATTTATGTTAAAAATATAGCAAATGTTTTTGTAAGAAAAAAATTATAATATAAAGCCAAATATTAAACTAAAATTCAGATTTAAATATTACAGAAAGTACTAGGTAAAACAAAAAGCTATGGAAAATCTTTGCCTTTCATCCTTTCGGGGTCGATAAATTAAGTACCAGTTGCGTACTGGGATCGATCTAATCGACCGGCCTCTTCCCCTAAAACTTCGGGCTTTGTGCCTAGAGTAGAAAAGAATATTTTATTGTACAATTTTTTCGTACAACCTTTCTTTTAATTTAACTTTTATTCCAAATTTTTTTGTTTTAATTTTTTTTCAGAACTTTTTACTCCAACCATTCTAACTTGGGCTAGTGTTCTAACTTGAGCCTTGACATTACCTTACACGTGCCTTATCTTTTGTTCACATATTTGTGTTGTCCTCTGCACGTCAAATAATTCGAATGGAGTGCAAAGAAACGGAAGTATCTTGACAAATATATTCGATTTGGATTCGTGTCCCTCCAAAAGGGTGACACAGAAGTCCCCCAGTGTGTGATATGTTACAAAATTTTGAACAATGATAGAATGTGACCCTCACGCTTGGAATGCCACTTGAGGACAACACATGCTGCCCTTGCAGATAAGCCCAAGGCATTCTTTGAAACAAGAAAAAAAAATACATTCTTTGAAGCAAGCTATCTTGGATGGTAGTGAGGCATTTGGGCAACAAACTTCAATAGTCATTGGTTGCAAAGAGCAAGAAGAGCCATAACATCAGAGAGTCTCTCATAAAACCAAGTCTACTCCGTGCAGCAGAACTCGTTCTGGTGAAAGACAGTGCAAACAAGCTTTCCTGGATTTCACTATCAAACGATACAGTCAAGGGAAAGGTCGACGACTTGTCTCAAAACATCAAAGCTCTAATTTTCGACCAAATAAGTGATCCTCTTGTTTTTGCCCTCCAGTGTGACGAAATGACTGACATCGTTCAATGTTCTCAGCTACTAGTATATGCTCGTTTTGTGTCAGGCAACTGTGTAAATGAAGAAATGTTGTGCTGTAACCCTATGGATAGTTGTACAACAGCAGCAGTTATTTTTCGTGATGTATCAAACTTCTTTCAGGAAAACCAACTTTCCTAGGATTCGGTAGTAGGTGTGTTCACTGATAGCACTCCAACTATGCTTGCTCTACAGTCTGGATTCATTACTAGGGTGAAAGAAAAAAAAAATTCATCTGTTGTAGGCATACACTGTATACTTCATCGTGAAGCCTTAGCGTCCAGAACCTTAACTTGCCTACTGAAATGAGAAATGTCCTGAATGTGGCTATCAAGGTTGTCAACTTTGTTAAAGGTGGAGCCTTAAGCAGTCATCTTAAATGTAGAGCCTTAAACTGTTTTGTAAAGATATGGAATCTGAACATGAAGCATTGCTTTTTCACACGAACGTACGATGGCTATTAAAGGAGAATATGCTTGGACAGCTTTATGAACTACGAGAAGAAGTAGCAATATTTCTAGATTTGCTGCAGAAAGCAGATCTCCATGACAAGTTCCAGTTTGAAGGCTTTCATCTATCTCTAGCTTGTCTGGTGGACATCTTCGAAGCGTTGAATGCTCTCGACCTTAAACTACAAGGAGAAAACATCAACATTCTCACGTACCACGGCACCATTCGAACTGTCATTGCCAAACTCGACCTCTGGAAATATTGAATTCAGTGGGGAAATACAGCCAGTTTTAGCTACTTGGAGTCTGCTCTCATTCACAGTAACTTTGATTCTGAGTTAAAGGAACAAATAATCACTCATCTAACTGACTTGAAAACAGAATTCATCAGATACTTCCTAGACATAGATGAAAAAAATGAAACTTGGAAATTCAACAGGAATCCATTTCAGTGTGAAGTGACTGATGTTTTGGATGAAGTGCAAGAGGAGTTCCTTGAGCTGAAGTTCAACTCTCCAGCTAAGGAAGACTTCAAAGAACTGGATCTTGAAACGTTCTGAATCAAGTAACTTCCTGTTTACCCTCTGATCTCACATCAGGCTCTTCGGATTTTAGCTATGTTTGGATCCACGTATCTTTGTGAAGTTGCATTTTCCATACTCGTTACTGTCAAGACCAAGTACAGAAACAGGCTGAACGTTGAAAGGGACTTACGTTGTGCACTCTCTGGCATTCAACTACGCATTCAAGATCTTGTAGCTAAGAAACAGTCTCAAGTATCTCACTAACAATGTGACTAATTCATATTCAATAAAAAAAAAACTTTTTTTGCTATGAAGCAGTGTCAAGTATCTCACTTTTTGTATAATGTGATTATATATAAAATTATACATATTTTGTATAATGTGACTAATTCATATTCAATAAAAAGACTGAAAACATATTTTAGATTTTATTTAAAATCTGGGAAGGGATTTTATTTATAGATGCAAGTGGGGCGTGGAGAGAACGACAAATTCCTAGGGGAGGCGTGATAGTAAAAAAATTAAGAACCACTGATTTAAAGTATAAGTTCGAACGCCTTGAAGAGAGCGTGAATTCTGAGTTTTGGCAGTTCCTTTCACATGAAACTGTTCTATATCGGAAACTTTATTAACTGATTTTTGCCCATGCAAAAGATCTTTTTTTAAGCTTTATTATTTTTTTTTAAAGAATTAGAAAAAAAAAATTATTATTTCTCAAAATTTCAAGTTAGCCAGCAGATGGACACGTTAGCACGCCGGACAAAATGCATAGCAACATTTCTTCAACTTTACCTTCTGAGTTCGAATTCAGTCGAGGTCGACTTTGCTTGTTATTCCCTTTCGGGGTCGATAAAGTAAATAACAATCGAGCACTGGGGTCGATGTAATCGACTGGCTTTCTTGGCCCAAATTTTCAAGTCCTGTTCCTATATTAGAAAGAACAGTTTCTCAAAATTCATTTATGGTTTTCTAACTTTGTCTAAATGCAACAAACTTTGTGAGGAGCGATGTTGTTGTCGTTGTTGTTTCGCCCCAGGTCAGCTCTGATCAAGCAGACCTATGATCATACTTCAATATTTTATTCCTCAAACAGTGTATCCAAGACAACATCATGCGATACATATGTGTTCTATTCTTAGACAATAGGAAATGATCCGAAGGATATCTTGGTCATTGTCCCTAGCAGCTTGATCGACTACATACAGGTTATCAGGCTTTCTCGTGATGTTGATTGAATCACTGTCAGTACTTTATCGGTACTTGCTTGATCGATCTTAACTGAGAAAAATGAAAAAGCTACTTTCAACATCTGCAGAATTTGAACGTTAAGTATCGTAATTAAATGTCATCAGATACGTAATCTGTCGCCGCAACATCTCTGCCTCTCAACTACCAAGGTGATAGGATTTCATGTTTTATCTCTGTTGCTAAAGCATTTAGCTCTGAATAATTAAGTGCATATAGCTGTATATAAGTCCTGCATTAGACACCCTTCATCATTGCAAGCAATGGCTTCAGTTTCGAGTTACAATGTATGTCGTCCGCCATTAAGCAATTCCAGTATATATATATATATCAGGTTTTTTTTATTACTTTTAGTTTTCTTTCTTCCTTGTTTTAGTCGATAGACCCTCGTCAGCTCTTCTCCATTCTCGGAGAAAGAGACAGATAAACTGACGTACACTCACACATACACGCGCGCGTACAGAGAGTGTGTGAGAGAGAGAGGGGGAGAGAGAGAGGGAGAGAGAGAGGGAGAGAGAGAGGGAAAGAGGGAGAGAGGGAGAAAGAGAGAGGGAGAGA
>NC_068983.1:69477896-69481171 GCF_001194135.2 Octopus bimaculoides
CGATAAAGAGATATGCAATATTCATAGCAGTATTAGCTACGTCCATTTACATTGTGTGTTCAAATCACTCCGAGATTTTACCTTCCATCATTCTAAAGTCGATAAAATTGTAACACAGAATATTGATTTCAAATTTTGATATAAGGCCAGCAGTTTTGGGGGAAGGAGCCAAGTCGATTACATCGAACCCAGTGTTCAACTGGTACTTATTTTATCGACCTCGAAAGGATGAAAGGCAAAGTTAACCTCAGCGGAATTTGAACTCAGAACGTAGAGACAGAGGCAGACGAAATGCCGCTAAGCATCTTACCCGGCGTGCTAACGATTCTGCCAGCTTGCTACCTTCAGTAGCAGTGAATATTGAGGATCGATCGATGTACGTGACTGTTCCTTCCCAAACGAAATGTCTGGCCGTATATTTAAGTTAGAAATATTTTTGATTTATCAGTGGAAGGATATTGGGTCGATTGCTAAACAGTATTTAGTTAAGGTATTTTTTACGTTCTAATTTCAAGCCTCAAAGGATCAACTTTACCATTCAGACTTCCAAACATTGGGGATTTGGGGCTCATTTAAGAAATCGTTGCTGTTGTTGTTGCTGGTGGTGATGATAATACTGGTGCTTCTATAAATGAAATAACTGGAGTGGGGGGGGGCATCATGAACAGTAGAGTGCCAGATATAATGCCTTGTAGTATTTAATTAAGTGTCCATACGTTCTAAGTTCAAATCCCGATGGGGTCACGTTTGGCTTTTATCCCCATCAGAGTCGATAAAAAAAGCCATGGAGTGGGGTCGATTCAATCGATTGTACGTACTCCTTTTCTTTTCACGTTAGAAGTCTGTGTTCATGTGCCGATGAAAGAAAACTTTATATGGGAAAAAGAAACGAAAGCTTTACCAACCAATAATAATAATAATACGTTCCAATATTATTAGTGATGGGATGATTTTTCAGTGGTAATAAAAACCTGATGGTAAACTCAGTGGCCCGAAAGCAGAATACCGCATAATTCAATGTAAATAGAAAACACAATAAGTATACAAAGAAGATGCAACATACAATATTACTGCATCACAATAAGATGTTATGCCGTTTGTGTTTTTCTAATAATTTCAAGGAGCAACAAACATCAATGCATTCACTTATGAGTATTGATATAAGGGAGATAACTCTTCACACTTGGACCTCATGTTTTAAATGTTTGATACCGCTGTTATTTTGATTAGTAATATTAGGAATAATTAAACAAATAACGACGATTCAAATAAGAACACCGGACAAAATGCTTAGCTACGGGTGTTTACGTTCTCAATTCAAATACTGCCAAGGTTGACTTAGCCTTTCCTTTCTCCGAAGTCGGTAAAATATACCTGAAAAATAATACATGTCAAATACTGAATCCATTAAACCGACTATGCCCTTCAGTAGAGTGGATAGGAGAGAAGAGAGACATCTATATTGAGGACGGGAGGCGCAATGGCCCAGTGGTTAGGGCAGCGGACCCTCGATCATAGGATCGCGGTTTCGATTCCCAGACCGGGCGTTGTGTGTGTTTATTGAGCGAAAACACCTAAAGCTCCATGAGGCTCCGGCAGGGGATGGTGGCGAACCCTGCTGTACTCTTCCACCACAACTTTCTCTCACTCTGACTTCCTGTTTCTGTTGTGCCTGTAATTCAAAGGGTCAGCCTTGTCACACTGTGTCATGCTGAATATCCCCGAGAACTACGTTAAGAGTACATGTGTCTGTGGAGTGCTCAGCCACTTGCACGTTAATTTCACGAGCAGGCTGTTCCGTTGATCGGATCAACTGGAACCCTCGACGTCGTAAGCGACGGAGTGCCAACATATTGAGGACGGTACTTTTGGGTCTGCGGTTTAAGACTGTGTAGGTCGGCGGCTTGTGTAGGCTCAATAGCAGTATCGTATTAAGACGTGAGAACACTGAACAGTGACTTAAGGATGGGGTCATACGGATCTGGGGAGCTCATGGGTCTAGGAACCCAATTCTGATTCCTGTATGCAGTAGTTTGATGTTGATAAATAAATACTGTAGGGTGCAGTGCATTTTTTGCCCGTGGTGGGGGTCAATAATATTGCTAAGACGGTATCCATCTCAAGGGCCGCCCCGGAGAGTGGCACACACACTATCTACTTCACTGAAGCCAAGATCTGAGGTCTAGTGGTGAATTTGTAGAATCTTTAAAATATCGGAGAAAATATCTCGCAGTATTTGTTCGGTTTCTTTATGTTCTGACTTGAAGTCATTCTCGAGAACAACTCCGAAGCTTTTTTCATATGCATTTGGGGTATATAAAATAAGTTATCAGTCAAGTTTTGAAGTTGATATGATCGACTTATGTACATTCTCAAAAGAATTGTGAATGACATAATGATCCTTCGGGCCTTGTGCCTATAGCTGAAAGGATTATTATTATTATTATTATTATTATTATGATTATTATTATTATTATTATTATTATTATTATTATTATTATTATTATTATTATTATTGTCGTCGTTGTTGTTGTTGTTGTTAAGGCAGTGAGCTGGCAGAACCATTAGCACGCCGGGCAAAATGCTTAGCGGCATTTCGTCCGTCTTTACGTTCTGAGTTCAAATTCCACCTCCTTATACCTTCCTTCAAAATTTCAGGCCTCGTGCTTACAGCAGAAAGGATCATTATTATTATTAAGGCTGCGGGCTGGAAGAATTGTTAGCACGCCGGGCAGAATGTTTAGCAGCATTTCGTCCGGTTTTACGTTCTGAATTCAAATTCCGCCGAGGTCGACTTTGCCATTCATTCTTTCAGAGGTCGATAAAGTAAGTACCACTTGAGTGCTGGGGACGATGTAATTGATTGGTTCCCACCTCCAAATTTCAGGTCTTGTGTGCTTATATTTATTTATTTTAATTTATGCGCCATTTTCAAGCCTAGCCAGGATCATGGGCCCGGTTTCCCGGTTTCCATGGCGTATGTGTTCCCCCAGCTGGACGGGACGACAGTCCATCGCAGCGTTACTCAAGAAACAGGAAGAAAGAGTGAGAGAAAGTTGGGGCGAGAAAGTATAACAGGGGTCGCCACCACCCCCTGCCGGAGCCTCATGGAGCTTTTAGGTCTTTTCTCTCAATAAACACACACAACGCCCGGTCTGGGAATCGAAACCGCGAGTCCGCTGCCCTAACCACTGGGCCGTTGCGCCTCCACTGTGCTTATATTAGAAAGGATTATTATTATCATTATTTAGTTAGAAGTTGAGGTGCAGCATCCC
>NC_068983.1:69481646-69487344 GCF_001194135.2 Octopus bimaculoides
GTATCGGATCGCCTTGTAATTTGACCGATGTATAGGTACCTTTATTTGCTTTGTATTTTATGAAATTTGTTATTATAGGAGCAGACGTAGTTGTGTTAGAAAGTTTTCTTCCCATACATACGGTTTTAGGTTCAGTCCCACTGTGTGGCACGTCGGTGCTTCTACTCCTGGTGGCAACCAAAATCTTGTGAGTGGATTTGATAGACGGAAACTAAAAGAAGCTCGGCGAATATATTATGTGTGTGTGTGTGTGTGTGTCTGTGTGTGTGTGTCTGTGTGTGTGTATGTATGTGCGTGCGTGCATGTGTATGTTTATGTGTGTCTGTCTTTGCGTTTGTCCCTCACCATTGCTTGACAATTGATGTTGGTCAGTTAACACCCCTGTAAGTTAGTGGCTTGGCATAAGAGACCGATAAGATAAGTATAGACTTTAAGAAAAGTACTAGTGTCGATTTGTTTGGCTAAACCCGTCAAGGCAGTGCCCCAGCATGGCCGTAGTCCGATGACTGAAACATGTAAAACGCCCTCTTCATATAAAATATATCTGTGCGTTTATATTATGTAAAGTATTTGTATAAATTCATTTTTGTAGATGTGCGTAAATTATTACTTTTATTATCTTAATATATCCTCGATGAAATCATGAAGCATGGCCTCGACGCCGCAGGTTTCCCGTCCCAGTTTGCGCCAGTGGAGCTGGACCAAGAGGAGGGTAAAAGATCAGATGGCATGACAATTTTTTCATTCTGCGGCAGTAGGCCCCTCATCTGGGATGCCGTATGCTATGACATCTCCAGTGGTAACCTGGTGTGTACAGTTACTAATCCAGGTTTCGTTGCATGTCAAATCAAGAAAGGCATACTGTCTAAGTATCGGCCGCTCTCTGATAGATTTGTGGTCGAGCCTGTGGTAGTGGAGAACTCCGGTGTTCTCGTCCGCCAGAACACATCTCTGCTGTCGGGGCGGAGATGACTATGCGCAACAGTAACGTAGTTAATAGAGGAGCAAGTGAAGAGACCGCTCCCCACGAGCACATTTTTCAAAATGCGTGCCTTTTCAACAATTTTTAAAAACTCTTTAGTTCACTTGTGCGATAAAAGTCGAATTTCTCTCTCTCTCTCTTTTTTTTTTTTTTTTTTTTTTTTTTTTTTTTGTTAATTGCATGGTCACTGAAGAAGTTTCTGGAATCATTACTTTATTTGACCAACTTCCGATGCCTTTGAACTATTTGCTCACCTGTTGTGTGTTGGTGGCCGCTGACATCTGAAGAACTAAAACAAACTCTGATGTCATAACATCTCGACATTGGACGATCCTGTGGAGTTTCCTCTTTCTCACGTCACACCTATATCCGTAGTTGTAAGGGTCATACATAATGACATTGTTACTGAAGCGTGAAATTAAATGAATGTATTACGTAGATTATAACAAATCAAATATTTCGCATAATATGAGAGAAATGAGTTTAAAATTGTTTGGTATGTGTCAGGGTACCATTTTTAAACTTTAGAACTTGGCTGCTCCTCTGATCCGCCAGTGCGCGCCCCTTGAGTCAGAGCAGCTATTCCAGCATGTCTCTCTTGCCATCTTCCAGGACAACACCTTTCCCATCTTGTCCGCTGGTGGACCATGAGGCAGACTGACTAATCTAGATATTACTTGTTACTTGTTGCCTTACTTAATCTATTATAATTTGTGTTAAGCTAAACCACTTACAAAAAGTATCAAAAGTTAAGAGAGGGAAGGGAGAGAGTGAGAGAGAGAGAGAGAGAGAGAGAGAGAGAGAGAGAGAGAGAGAGATTAAGAGCCAATGAAGGGACTTTGGGATAGTGGATATAAGCATTGGTAAAGGGTTTAGTGTTTAGTTCAGCTAATAGCCTCGAATTAAATTCCTGGGTGACTCAGTATATATTTTGGTAAAAACCGAACGAACAAGAGATTCCTTAACTAGGGGAGCAACTAATAGGAGGAATTTTCTTGGCATGGATAACGAAATGAGAATAGTCTACCCCCGTAGACTTAACGAAAGTTTTGGAGACGTCAGTGTCTCATCTTCAGTTTCTTTTATATAAAACCATATATGTACAACTTGATTCTCTTTTTGTATATGAAAGAGGCCTGGTAACAGAAGGAGGTAGATTAGTAGAATCGTTGGAGCACCAGGAGAAAATAGCAGACGATATTTGTTCCAGTTCTTAACGTTCTGAGTTCAGATCCTTCCGAAATCAACTTTGGCTTTTATACTTTCTTTTGTCGATATAAGAAAGTATCAGTCAAGAACTGAGGTTGATATAATCGGCAAACCCCTCCCCGAAATTTTCAGAAAATCCTTCAGCTGCCAACATTCAATCTATTGTGGTCTCGGAATTCTGTCGCTGACAGTGCACAGGCACACTCTCAGATTGACAGACCTGCAGAAATATCTGGATTATGGCGACGGTGATGACGTTATCGAAAACGAAGGCGAATTGATGTGGGTGCTTTCGAGTAACAACTAAAGTGGACGTGTGGCATCTAGAATGTTATTGTAGCAGCTGGACAATGCTGTGGGCGTGAAAACAATTCTCACATTCTTATAGAGAGTTAGTGAAAGGTAATAGCGACGATGAAATGGAAACAAATCTGAATGTCCGGAATACTTCCAAAACTTCCTTGGTGTAACGGAACTACAAAGAGGTACTACTTGTTCAAGACAAGTTCTACAAGAAGTGTCAAGAATCGAATCTGTCAAAGATGCGAGGCAGGGCGACAAGACTGTCCTGCACACTATAATTCAGTTGCTATGCATTACCGATTTTTAGCTTGTATAGAACAACTGTTGTCGCGAGCAGGACGAATCCAGCTATTAGCCAAATCTAGAGAAGAAAGATGCGCCAATTTCCTATTATTGGTAAGGGAGGCTAGTTTTCTTCTCCCTCGTGACTATGCCGACAAAACGTTGAAGTTTTGAAGACATACATTTTCGTCTAAAGGTTTTGAAGACATACATTTTCGTCTAAAGGTTTTGAAGACATACATTTTCCTCTCCGACGAAGCTCTTGTCAATTTCTCCAAATAATATTTTAAGAGGGCTGTAAGAGTAAAAATGGTTTTAGATGCCTTCAAACGTGTTTAATGCAAGGTTATTGGAATTGCAAAATTAGTGATGTTGAAGGAGCCTACTCTAAATATGTTTTTCTAATCAGGGAAAAAGGAACTGGTAAAGGACATTTTTGTGGCCTCAGATGTAATATTTCCACCAAACTACTCATGGTGGTTTTGGAGAACTCTTCTATTTGAAATTTTTTTGTTATACCTATGTTTTCATTAACTTTATTTTTACTCGATGTAAGCTCAAGTCATAAACAAAAACAACAGCATCAGCTGCAAAAGATAGCAAAGACAGCATTTTGCATATGGAAGGTCAAAGCTCAAAAAATTGCTCTGATAGACGATAGTACTTGTAAAAACAATAACATCATTAGCAAAAACAACAACAACAACAACAATATACCTTGACGACCTGTTACGGCTCTTGGCCAAGGATGCAGAGTTCTGTGAAAGGCCGATAACCGCTGAAGAAATACACGAAGCGATTGCTGGCTGCGATTGCTGGCTGCACGAGGAAGAAGTTTCAGGGGCTGGATGGCCTGCCTACCGACCTCTCCCTTCAAATGCCACGCTTGTTCTAGGGCTTCTTGGTAGATGTCTGCTGCAACTGACATCAAAACAGGAGGTATAATGGTGCTGCTGAGAAAAGACTCATACAATGAGGAATAGTTTTTTTTTAAAGTTCAGATACGTAACTCTGTTAAATGCAGAGTCGAAGATCTTGGCCAAAGTGTTAGTAAAGAGGTCGGTCCTTGTCCTTGATACTCTGGTAATTGAACCATTCTATCCACAGATCTATCCATGACAATCTCTACATCATGTGATACATCATAGATAGGGTTGGTAAAGAACCTAGAATAGATAGGGCCCTGATTAGCTTAAATCAATCAAAAGCTTTCGGTAGGGTTGGCCACCAATTTTTAGCGACTGTCGTCACAATGGCTGCCTTCCTGGCGGCTGGTTTCGGCCCCATCTTCAAAGGTTGAATCGATGTAATGTACAGCAACATTTACTCAGTGCTCAGAGTAAATGATCATCTATCACAGTGGTTCTCAAACTTTTCCAGGCTGCCGCCCCCTTTGTTCTAAGGCCATATTCCTAGTGTACCCCACCATCACTCACCATCACAGACATAGACCATTTTCTGCAGCAAATTCAAAACAACAGTATTTAAAAAAAAAAACTTAACCTAATTAAACCCTTTTTTTTACATTCATCGCCCCGTTTTGGTCACCCCATTACAGCCCCATTTTTCTTCAACTCCCTCCTGGGTCTTTCCACCGCCTCCCACCTCACCAGGGGTGGTACTGCCCACTTTGGGAACCATTTAGTATCATGAATTCGATCCGTTTAGGCTACCTCCTCTCGTCCCCGCTGTATGTTTCAAGGGTCATTCTGCATGAATTAGAATGTGGATGAGCTGTGTCAGCATATACGGTGACGGTACCTTAATAGTGTCGGATAACAAACACATCGAGGTGATCGACACTACTCTGAAGGAATACAAAGCGGTGACAAGAGCAAAGATTAACCAGAACTTTGGGGAGAGGGGCACAGCTCGGTACCTGGAGAGGCAGATCCATGCCACCCGACAGCGTTGTGTGATGCTGGATAGACGGACCAATTAAACTGCTCGGAGTCTGGTTTGGTCCATACCTCCACGTGAACAGAAACTGGAAACTGGGGTGAGGTGACTAGCAATCTAGCTATTCTCACCCAAAATGATCTGAGAGGAAACCATTCCCGAAGGGGATAGTTTCCTCTCAGTTTCCGAATGCCTACTTCACATCTGTCATCTATTACCACTCGACCACCATTCCTTACCCCGCTTCATTGCTGACAAAAATGGAGCGCTTGCTCTTTCACTTTCTGTGGAGGAGACGGGTTTCACTGTTCAGTCAGGTCATTTACTGTCAACATTCACAACGTAGAATCTGTGCATGCCAAGGCTAATAATGGACAGACATGCACTAAGGCTACTTCATCTGCAACGTTTCCTTGACGGCTAGCAGGTATAGTCGCCATTTGTCAGACTCGCTTTTCCACAACTCATCTCTTTGATTGAGCTGCAGTCTTGGATCATGCTTAGACCGAGGAAGGGTGCTTAGCATCCAGACTGTCGTTTGCCAGTCGGGCATTACAACCAGTGGAGACATCACTATAGCGCTTAATAAGGGATTAGTGTCGGGCAAGATCGAAATATGCTCGCGGAGACTCTGGACGTCAACGAAAATCAGCTGGCTGATCTGTTCCGGGGGACTTTCGGTCCAAGGCCAATGGATAATTTACTGAGATCCTTCTGCTGGGATGGGTATTGCTGATAAAGTGAACCTGCCTAAAATGCAAGTAGTTCGAGGAAACTGTCATGCACGCACTTCTAATGAGACCGAGAAATGCGTATTTTTGGAGATATGTTGAACAAGTGCTATCGCATATAGGACGGATCCGGTCATCGGCAGGCTCCAGTGTGAAGATTATATCGCCGCCTTCTGTGACTGGGAAGGATAGGCAGTTTTCCCCTGCCTGGGGACTAATACGAAAGAGGTTGTGAGGTGGACGAAAGTACAAAGACTGGAAACAGACACCTTCGTCTTCGGTCAGACACTCA
>NC_068983.1:69487813-69489686 GCF_001194135.2 Octopus bimaculoides
TGTGTGTGTGTGTGTGTGTGTGTGTGTGTGTGTGTGTGTTAGTGTTAGTTTGGTTTTCGAGGACGGAGGTTGTGTCTATGGCTCTCAAAAAAACCCTCACTGGCCTTCGTAGATCGGTGAGATCGATACGGTTAAACCTTTGATTAATTGATTAAATGTAAAAAACCTTTTACTAAAGAAGACTTACGTCAGTCAAGCCATCGAAGTGACTGTAGTATAGTATTGTTACTAAAATCGACTCGAAATAATGCTGTGATAGTTTTTAACATAAAGTAATATTAGCATAAGCAGTATTATCATAAAGTAGAATTAATTTGGGTCTATCAAGATAGCTTAATGTGTTGCATCTTGTAGCCTCTACTCATGATTTTAGTCACTGATTGTTACAGCGTACAGGTGGAAGCGGTTCTCGAGTCACAAGACAAATAAATCACATACATACATACATACATGTTGTTATTGGCTCTACATCGCTTACGACGTCGAGGGTTCCAGCTGATCCGATCAACGGAACAGCCTGCTCGTGAAATTAACGTGCAAGTGGCTGAGCACTCCACAGACACGTGTACCCTTAACGTAGTTCTCAGGGATATTCAGCGTGACACAGTGTGACAAGGCTGGCCCTTTGAATTACAGCCACAACAGAAACAGGAAGTAAGAGTGAGAGGAAGTTGTGGTGAAAGAGTACAGCAGGGTTCACCACCATCCCCTACCGGAGCCTCGTGGAGCTTTAGGTGTTTTCGCTCAATAAACACTCACAACGCCTGGTCTGGGATTCGAAACCGCGATCCAATGACCGCGAGTCCGCTGCCCTAACCACTGGGCCATTGCGCCTCCACACACACACACACACACACACACACACACATACATACATACATACATACATACATACATACATACATACTGTTATGACGTGGGTATACCCGTCTGATGTAAAATGGTATTACACAAATAAATAGTTGGTTTGTGGTTATCTAAAAATAACATGTCGCAGAAATATATGTTAAGACAGAACGCATTCCGTACTACTCGAACGTAGATACAATATTCAGTATTCACTGTTCAACTGCCGACTGTTAAACTAACACACGTCGAGCTAACACGGTTAACCAACATGATCGGATTAACACCGTCAGTTATACTCCTGACAGTTCACTCGGTTCTTATTATACATACATACATATGGAGCACTTGGGTTTGTAAGTAAATGCCTAACTGTCAGTCTGGATAAGCTTGGATTTTCAGAAAAAGAAATCAACCGACTCGCACATGACAAATACAAGCTGTAAGCGGAACAGTAAAACGATGCAAGACTTTACTTAGGTATGAAATGTGACATTTTCGTTATCTCCATTCCAAAGACGAAGCTTTATATCTTTGATAGAAACCAGCTTCTTCTTCAGAGGAAGAATTTAAATGATTAAATACAGAAGATACATACATACATACATACATACATACATACATACATACATACATACATACATGTTCAGGTTTATACCTGTAATTATTGGGGCTCTGGGAGATGTAACACACTGCCTAAATACCAATCTTAAGAAATTAGGCTTCTCAAAACCAGAAAGGAGAAAGCTAATTCGAGGGCTACAGATCCAATCCATCACTGGAATTGTAAAAAATCTTTTAAAATTTCCCGAAGTTTATCATCTATCTATATATATATATATATAAAAATGAGAATGTGTGTCTGTCTGTCTGTCTGTCTGTCTGTCTGTCTGTGTGTATCCCTAAAACTCAAGAACTACGCAACCAATTTCATTCAAATTTTACACATGCCTTACTTAGGGTTCCAGTTGTGTTTTAGTCAAAAAAATGTTTTAACTTCTTGCAGAGTTCGAGCCCACGGCAACAT
>NC_068983.1:69491548-69501183 GCF_001194135.2 Octopus bimaculoides
TATTAATGTAGAAATATGGTATCGTAGCTACTAACAGTTGAGGGTTGCATAGTCTAGACGGCGTTTTTAGATTTCATTATTCTCTTTAACCCGGGCAACGCCGGGTGTTTCTGCTAGTTTAAATATATATGAGCATGTCTAGATATGTAACTATATGCATGAGAATACATACATAGAAATATACAAATCTGCACATACATACATACATACATACATACATACATACATACATACATGCATACCTTGTTGTTGATGTTGAAATTCCAATGAAGGAGCCTTGGATCTAGGTTAGAAACCGGTTCTTTCTCTATTGGCAAGAAATCTCGAAATAACTGAATAATGACATACATACATACATAAAATACATACATACATACATAAAATACATACATACGTACATACATACATACATGCATGCATGCATGCATGCATGCATACATACATACATACATACATACATACATACATACATATATGCATGCATATATGCATGCATAAAAATACATCGACAGATGACAAATGTAAGTTGTGCAACACTAAAACTGAAGGCATCAACTACGTTGTGGCCAACTGCGAGAAAATGTCTTCTACAATAGATATTTATCTTCTTATGAGGCATGATGCAGTGGTCCGAACAATCTGAAAGAGAAGTAGAAAAAAAAGAAATTACCGTCTGACAAAGTTGACTGTATTATGACCGATAGGACCAATGGGTGGAATTTAAAAATGAAAACAGCCTCCAACTCAAAACACAACCAGCCAAATATTGTGTGGGGCCACAAGAAAAAAATATGCTTTATTATGGAAATCGGCTGCTTTCTGGACACTAATGTGGTTAGGAAAATACAAAGGAAAGAAAAAATCTATGGGCTCTTGATAAGGAGGTTGCAAATCTGCTACCCAAAGTAGTTTTTTTTTATGTCTATTGTTATTTGAGCAGCATGAGACGTACCAACCGACCTGGAGCAAATTATGGCTAATCTTGAATTCTTGGGGAGAGAATGCAACTCATTAATTTATACGCGACAAATGATCCCGATATCTGGGACAATAAAAAAATCTGCAAAACTTTCTAAAGATTTAAAGGATTATTAACAAGGCCAGATGCTTTCCTTCAGATATTTGCTACCAAGCAGGTAGCCAGTTAAAATTTACTCTAAATTAAAAAGAGGAAAAGAACACACACACACGCACGCACGCACGCACACACACACACACACACACACACACACACACACACACACACATACATACATACATACATACGTACATACGTACATACATACATACATAGCTAAAGTATTATATAATGAGATCTGTAGACAGGATAATCCTATGGAAAGAAGTATAAGAAGTTATAATGATGTGTAGGGCATAAGCACACATAATAGGAAAGAATCTTGATGGAATGTCCTTGTCAGATCATGACTTCAATAAAATACAAGCAAAATAGCCGATACGTAACGATCTAAGCAGAAGAAAAACACTATGTACAATAGTTAAATCAGTTACCCTGCAGTTTTCAGCATAACGTCATAGATTAGTGGAAAAGATAACATTATAGCGAATTAATAAGAATATGCAGTTACCCAGTCTAGACTGTAGATTGAGATTTTTACCAATAATTATTAATACACTTGGTTACGTGAGTAGCTACGTCAGAACCAATCTTGAGAAGCCGGGATTCACAAAACTGGAAAAAACACGTCAATGCGAAAGATTATAGCTGCAAGCTATCAAAGGTACCATCATACATACATACATACATACATACATACATACATACATACATACATACATACGTACTTACATACTGGTGGAATATTCAGGCTGGATATTGTTGTTTGGGACAGAGGGGCGATGGTATGCACCATCATAGAAGTCAGCTGCCCTGCAGATATAAATAACTCTTTGAAAATCGAAGAAAAAGAGGATATCTGTGGACAATTGCTTCGAAACCTCCAGCTTCTATATCCAGACTATGAATTCATATTCATACGAATAATGATTGGAGCACTAGGTTTTGTTAGTAAATGCTTAAAGGAGAATCTGGATAAACTGGGATTTTCAGAAAGAGAAATCGATCGGCCAATTCGTACATTACAAGTGCAATCTGTGAGTGGAACAGTAAAAATATGCAAGACTTTTCTCAAGTTCCAAATGTGAATTTGTCTGTGAGCCTTGTATCTTTGTTGGAAGCCATCTCCCCCTTCAGTGGAAGATTTATAATAATTAAAATATAGAAGAGACGTACATACAAGACAGTCGATGTTAGCTGCTGCATACTTAGTGTAAGAGACTATTTATCGAATAGTCTCCCAAGTGAAATATGCGACTGCTCCCGCCTTAATATCACAATTACCCGCCTTGTTAAATAATTGGTTATTCTTTTAATTGCATTCATTGAGGAAACTATTATCTCAAGAATGTGGTGGTGTTTGTCAAGATCTGGGATTCACCTTGCGTTGAGCTGCTGCAGACGGCGTGGCTGTACACAGCAGCATCAACCGAACCGGACTTCCAGAAGTTTAACATCTGATAAATGCATAAACATTCGTGTCGATATGAAAACTTGTATGTGTTCTTATTAAACTCTACGCAAGCAATAACACTCACACTTGCATGCATGTGCACATACATGCGTACAAACATAAATGCTTATGTGCCTACATATGTACATGCATACATACATACACGCATGCATACATCTGTGTATACCTACTTACATTCGTGCATATATGCAAAACAAAACAAAAAACCCCGTTGATGTTGTCTAAATTTTAATGAAAGTGCCTAGTTTCTGGGTTAGACATCGGCTTTTCCTACATTGGTGAGAAATTCGAAAAATAAAACAAGAAGAAAATATATATATATGTTTGTGTTTATGTCCCCGTAACTTAGCGGTTCGGCAAAAGAGACCGATAGAATAAGTACTAGGCTTCTAAAGAATAAGTCCTGGTGTCGATTTGCTCGACTAAAGGCCGTGCTCCAGCATGGCCACAGTCAAAAGACTGAAACAAGTAAAAGAGTACATCCACAGATCTTGTCAGTGTCAACGGTGACGCTGGTATAATCTGTTACGGGAAGAGATTGAGAAAGAAGCATAAAGCCTGTCCAGACGGCTTTTGTGTGCTATACCATGACATTCAAACAAGACTTAATGAATCTATTGGAAATATTAACATATCACGTCTATGCTCATCAACAATAATAATGATTTCAAATTTTGGCACAAGGTCAGCAATTTCTGGGATGGGACAAGTCGATTACATCGACCCCAGTGCTCAACTAGTACTTATTTTATCGATTCTAAAGGGATAAAAGGCAAAGTCAACCTCGGCGGAATTTGAACTCAGAACATAAAAGACAGGCGAAATACCGCTAAGAATTTTGCCCGCGTGCTAACGATTCTGCCAACTCGTCGCCTCGTCAACAGTGATAATAATGCCATCACGGAATTATAGGAAGAACTCTTGAATAGGTCCTCTGAGTGTTACAACTATTACACACAAACCAAGGAAAGCTGAAATAGTCTACTTGATAGAAATTTTGAGGAGAATGTGTCTGCAGAAAGTTATGCATGGGTATACATCCCACAACCTAGAGAATGATAAAAGAAAACATTGACAGGAGTGGGGTAGCCTCTCCTGATCGTGTGATAGACACATCCCGTCTCACTGAGAAGAACACGCTTTCGATACCCAAGAGCATCAAATAGCTACTAAATTTCTGACCAACAAGGGAGATAAGGAACTCCTCTAAACTTTCACGTTGTGATAGAACATGTCGACTGTACCATACTGGGGTGGGAAATATCCCCACATCATCAGCAGTTGTCCAAAAAATATCCGTAAGCTACTACTTACACATAAGATATGACATTGTTGCTAAAACCATTTAGAATACTATTTGCAAAAAGGATTTTTTCTGACGGAAAAACAAAAGCATACCAGACCCAGAATATATTCACGTCTTTAAAAATAAGGATTACTGGTAGAATATTCCAATAAAGATAGGTTGCAAAAATTGCTGATTGTTATAGAGGCTGGCTACCCGGCAGATGTAAAACTGATGGAAAAGAGAACTTTAATGAGAAAATGTTAATCTTATAGCCAAGCTGTATACCAGTGGTGCATATAGCTGTATAATAAGAGATTCGCATAAAAACTTAGAAAACATGCTCAAAGAAAGAATAAAGCTTGCTAATTCGCCTCCTCCTAATAAAATTGATTAGTGGTACAGTGAAGACTTATAAAACATTCCAAGAATTCTTCGTTTTGTTCACTGGAATGAATATATGCACACAACCGTATGTGCATATGTTCATTCCATATGCACGTTTATAAAATGTAGATTCGCATACATTTATGTACATGTACATCCACTGCAAGAATGTAAGTTTATCCCCATCCCATGCACCTACATGAATGCACACATTAACTTGTTGACATATTTTCTCATATTTTCAAATCCCACGAACTGTTTCGACTCAAACAAAAGAGCCTGGTCACGTTGTTAGTCATTAACTTGAATTACACAGAGGGGGGGGGGAAAGCACAAAAACACGCATGCATGCATACATACATACATACATACATACACACACACACAGAGGATATTATATATATATATATTATATATATATATATATATATATATATATATATATATATACGTATGTATGTATGCATGTACCTATGTATGTAAATTAGCCAGCTCGCCTGTCCAGCGGGGTGGCGACATTAGAAAGCTAAAACAATGCTAAGCGCATTGTGATCAGCAATGTATAACATCCGATAGCCTGGTCGATACTGTGATACATACGTAAGTACATGTATATACGTACGTATGTATGTATGTATGTATGTATGTATGTATGTGTGTGTGTGTGTGTGTGTGTGTGTGTGTGTGTGTGAATGTGTATGTATGTATGTATGTATGCATGCATGCATGCATGCATGCATGCATGTATGTATGAGTGAATAAAGGACTCGAGTATCTGTAGTGCACAGGCATACATGTTCCACGAATCGAATTTCGAATGTAAAAACTGTCTTCTACACACGCACACACACACGCACACACACACACACACATACATACTTTCTCTCTCTCTTTCTAAAATTCTCTCGCTGACTTTCTCTTTTTATCCCGCGTCTATGTACGTGTTCGTTTGTGTATGCGTGTGTGTGTGCGTGCATGTGCGTGCGTAAATATATATTCACATAAATACACTTACACATATATGTGTTTTGAAACAGTTTTATTGTGTCTGTGACGAGAAACTCAGCCACAGGTGGGATGCGTAATTTGTAAATTCTGTTCCTTAGAGGTTTCCATAGCTGTAATGAAGCCCAAACACTTGCTCTCTCAGACATTCACATAGAGAAAGAAGGAAAAGAAGAAAAAAACAGAGAGAGAAGGGGAGGATCCGTTATCGCTCCCCTGTCACAACAGCCAGCACTCTCGGCAATATCTTATCTGGGATTCCGTTCTCTGGTTTACTGCTGAATACCAATTTAGCGAACGGAAACTGTTTGACCAATTGGCAGAATATTTGGGTGAGTAGAGTAATATTTTTTGGTGTTTCAATAAACAACTGTCTTGTTTCTTTTTTCACTTATGTTACCCTGGTTAGTAACTATATGCTTCACTAGTAGCATTATCATTATATCCCTTCGTCCAGCACGACATTAGACCGTATCGCACACCATCACAAAAATTCCATTACATTACTGTCACACCACACACGAGCCACAGTAATACACTTCTTCATATTGTTATTACTATTAACACATCCACCAGCACACTTTACCCACCACAACACTCCACGCTACGCCTCATTTCAATTACCACAATCACCACAAACACAAACACAACATCATTCCGTTTCGTCGTTACATCACACTTCACTATATCAGATCGCTCCGTTTCGCTGCATAACTACACCGCATCACATGCATATATACCATTCTACTTATCCAGAAATCCAGGTGAAAAAAAAAAGAGAAGAAAAAAAAAAACACTGGAAAAAAAAAAGTCATACAGATAAAACATAAGAGTATCAGAAAAATAAAGGAGTCGCAGGGAAATTTCAAGATATAATTGATTTAATGCTGTTTTTTGTTGCTGGTTTATTGTTCTATTTAAAATATTGTATGAATCGTATTTTTTTTCACATACGTGTAATACAATTATGTTGTCATTGCGTATAAGTCATGTAGTGTCAGTTTATTAACTCAAAATATTATTTGTTTAATTACATCAACTATTATTTTTTGCTACGCTAATACGAAAAATTTAACATTTATCAGGTGACTTTTTTCCTACCCAAAAGTGTGACATTTTTTTTTTCTATGACTTTATTTCCGTTCACCTTATGCGGCACACACTACATGATGTCTCTATTAAACTGCACCGCATTCAAAGGAGACTACATCGACCTGCCTTATTGGTCGGGACGTCTCGACAGAATTACATTGAAGGGAGACAACGGCGTACTTTGTCAATTAGTTTTTGCAATTAAGCAAATAGCGTTTTCTTTTTCTTTTCTTTTTTGTTTGCATCTGTAAAAGACTAGTAACCTTAGTATCTCAGTTCTAATGTGTATGATAATGTTGATGGCAAGGAAGGGAATAAGAAAATTTTCAAAATTGATCTAAAGGCCACAGTTTTTTAGGGGGTGTGATGTAGACTCCAGTATAACGACTCCAGTAATGAGTATTTTATTTTATTGATTTTGATGATTTCTATATAGGCATAAAGCTATACATTTAAGGAGCAAATTACAATTGATTCAGTTTAAACCAAAACCTGACTAAGGGGTTTTTTCCTGTATTTTTTTATCGATCCCAAAAGGGAGAAGAACGAAGTTGACCCCATTGTAAAGGGACGTAATTAAATCAATTCTGCCAAAATAATTTTATCATGTCTGCCTCAAAGGTCCGAATTTATAATAGAGCGATATATTCAGTAGATTGCTTATATTTATTTTATCACCTTTAAAAAGGGCGATAGATTAGGAGCATGAAATAGATTTTCTCTTTGTCCATTGAATGTATATAACTGTTGTGAAATTATGGGGGTTGCATTATAAAACACATGGTCGAATGTTCAAATCTTATTACAGGTTGTGCCTGGGAGCAAGGTATATAACTCTACTTGATAAATTAATGAAATTAAAAATTGTCGCTCTCCCTCTCCTCCCCTTTCTTTGCCTTTCTCCCTCCCTCCGTCCTATTCTGTTTCTTTCTATCCTCCCTTTGTCACTCTCCCTCCTTCCTTTGTCACTCTTCCTCCTCCCTTTGTCTCTCTCCCTCCTCCTTTCCCTCCTTTTCCCTCTCTAAATTCCACGATGCTAATCCGTAGAGTTGACTGCAAAAGTAAAAAGGAAAAGAAAAATTCAATTTCATTTGTATTTGTTGAATGAAACTCAAATTAAACATGGATAAAATAAATCTCGTTTTTAATATTTTCCATTTCAGAAATTCTCCTTCTGGTGTTGTGACCAAATTAATTATTGTGTGTGAAAGCCAAATCTTCAAGTGAAAGGACAATTGATTGAAGAAGTTTCTTAAAGAAATCATGAAGACGAATATCAACATTGATGTTTTCCAGTGTGGAATATGCCAAAAATACTTTTCCGACAGCAATAGTTTAAAGGTTCACATGGAAGTGCACCCGGTCAAGAAACTGTACTTTTGTGATGTATGTGGCATATCCTGTGTTGAAGAATATCTCTTGAATAATCACATGAAAATTCACACAGGAGAAAGACCGTATATTTGTGATATATGTGGTAAAGATTTTGTGAAAAAATCTCAATTGAAGAAACATTCAGAAATACACAGCAGTGACAGCCTCTTTCACTGTGATATTTGTGGCAAGAATTTTGTCCATGCATCTTCTTTAAAGAAGCACATACGAGTGCACACTGGAGAGAAACCGTTCCAGTGTAATGAGTGTGGGAAAGAATTTGTGCAGAATTGTCATTTGAAACAGCACCAGAGACTGCATACTGGTGAGAAACCATTTCATTGTGAATTTTGTGGCAAAGACTTTGTACGAGGTTCTGATTTTAAGATCCATACTCGAAGACACACTGGAGAAAAACCATTCATTTGTAATATATGTGGGAAAGATTTTGTTGATGGATCTTCATTGAGAAGTCACATACGAATACACACCGGGGAGAGACCATATCATTGTGAGATATGTGGTAAGGATTTTGTAATTTCCTCTTCATTAAAGAAACATATAAAAACTCATACTGGAGAGAAATTTCACTATTGTAAAATATGCAGAAAGAAATTCGTTCAAGCATATTCTTTGAAAATCCACATGAAAATCCACACTGGAGAAAGTGCATTTAAATGTGAAGTGTGTGGGAATGATTTTCAGGAAAGTTATGATTTGAAAATGCATATGAAAATTCACACTGGTGAGAAAACTTTCCACTGCGATACTTGTGGTAAGGACTTCTTGCACGAGTTCTCATATAAGAGCCACATGAAAAAACACGAAGGAGAAAAACCAGTTGAATGTGAGATGCGTGAAAGTGATTTTTACCAAATGTCCAGCTTAGGGAATCATATGAGTAAATATACGAAGACTAAGATTTTCCATTGTGAAATATGTAGGGACGATTTTATGGAAGAATCTAGCTTGGCAAAGCACATAAAGATCCATACAGATGAAAAGCCATTTCAATGTAATTTATGTGGAAATGACTGTGTTGAAGCATCTATTTTGAAAATTCATATCCAAGGCCACTTGGAAGATAAACCTCTAATTTGTAAAACATGTGGAGATGAGTTCCTCTTTGAATGTGACTTAGAAAAACATGTTGAAATGCATGTATGAGCCTCAAAAGTTTCATTCTGGAGTGTTATGTAAAGTTATCTTTCAGAACCAGTCTTTCTTTATGTTAAAATCTTTGGAACCTTTGGAGACTCAACACCACCAGACACTGGACCAGCAAGAAACACTTTCAGTGCACTTAACCAACATAACTAAGTGATGTTGGTTTCGGAGATGACAAAAAGCAAAATGTTGAGAGATATTTATTGTTGGTATCGAGAACATGTTGGGGATCAAATTCCCTCTTTTATTAATTTCATATAGCATGTCACTTTATCAGAGTTGCTTCATTCTGGGCATTATTGTCATGGGAAAATTAAACAGAAATGTAGGTTGTGATGATGATCATGATGATAAATAGGAAGGTGTTAAAGGGTTGATAATTGTCATTATTCGGTCCCAGGATGAACCTGATTAAGCAGATTTATGAGACATTCAAGTTGTTACCTTCCTGTCTTTTTTTCTAGGCACAGTACACTTAGTCACACATTATCTAATGTGCCCTTCTATTTTAAGATTGTAAGGCATGATTTAAGAAAGATATGGTTGCTAATGTTGGCAAGTCAAATTACTGCATAGATTTTCCCTTGTTTTTAGAAAACATATATCTCAATGTGCGCACACACACAAACATCATCAGCATCATCATGATGTTAGTGTGTGTGTATATTTTTATATATACATATATACATAAATATATACACACACACACATGCAGACACGCACACACACACACATATATATATATATATATATATATATATATATATATATAT
>NC_068983.1:69502744-69515906 GCF_001194135.2 Octopus bimaculoides
TATAATCAGGGCAGCGCAAAAAGTTGTTTTGCACAAGCATTTGTATAGCCAATTACACGGATGAAATTTACGTATGCTTAATAATTTTACGCAAAACAGCCTTCAGACTTTCCCTATTAATTTCATCGTCTTTTGAATTATGAACATATTTACATCATAAGGGTTTTTTCGTTGTAAGGCTTTCTTTTTTAGTTGATTTTCAGCTAGCAAGACTTATCGTAGATGGCATAATAAGTCACACCCGGACAAGGTTGGGTTATACTGCTAGTATATATATATATATATATATATACACACACATGCATGTATATGGTAATTGCCCCATTTTCACTGGTGATTGCTGCCCCCTTGTGCTTCCTTGTTTTCAAAGGCATTTCTGACCTCATGGATGGCTTCAGTCCTGCTGCAGATTTGCATTGTTTGAAGCTTAGGTGACAGAAACAAAAGTTGTAACACACCGTGTGCTTCCAACTGGTTAGGTCTGGTCTGCACATGTTACCACTCTTCAATTACGATAGGACTTTCAGTAGATGGAATAACATGAGGTCACCATAAAGATACATCTGTATGCCATTGGATTACAGCGATAAATGTTTATACAACATGAGTACCACTCATTGAGTCTCTGTGGTTAGTAACTGGTGACAAGCCAAAGTGAAATGACTAGTAATCACATGAAACTGCAAGTTTTACGTCTCTGTCTCACTCCTAGAAGGATGCTGTAGCAACAGCTAGGGGTCCCTCACTCCCAGTGGTTTTACTGTGCACTCTTACTCCAAACATAGCCACTTCTGTGTCTAGATAGATTGTCATCACAAATGCTAGTTACTGCATAGCTGGGATCCTGACAGTTGCTACACTCAGAGTCAGAGTGGACCCGGAAACATTTGTGGCTAACTCCCGAGTTAGAGCAACACTACTGGGTGCAATTTAAAAACATATCTTCAGGACATGTATTTATATATACATATATATATATATATATATATATATATATATATATACACATATATGTGTATAGAATGCTTGAAGTGGTATACAGATAATGTATATGAGAAAAAGGAGGCAGTCAGCATTTTGGATAATTCTGTATTAACACTTTCGTTCGTTAACCAAAATCTCCAAGACAAAAATTAATACCAAAATTATGTTTGGTTTTAATTTTTCTCAATATATATGCAAACATACATCCATGAAAGTATGGAAAATTGGATGTTAAAACAATGATGATGATGATAAAAAAACACTAAATGCAAGTGGTTTCTAAGTTGTTGAAGGAGTTAATGTTCTTTAGTCTTATTGAGAGCAAGGCAGCCTCTATAGTGCTGGTGCCATAAAAAAAAATTACATCCAGTACACTCTGTGAAGGGGTTGGTGTTAGGAATGGCATTGAAGCAAGAAATAGTTTTCCATCCTGTTGAAACATCCAACTCATGCTGGCATATAAAATGACAATCTTGATGATGACAAATATATATCTCTCTGTCTATCTATCTATCTATCTATCTATCTATCTATCTATCTCTATCTATCTATCTATCCGTCTCTATCTATCTCTTTATTTCTCTATCTATCTATTTATCTGTCTGTCTAATTTCTGTCTATCTATCTATCTATCTGTCTCTATCTATCTTTCTATCTATCTATGTGTATATGTGTGCATGTGTGTATTAATTTTTGTGAGATGGTGGACTCACCTGTTATAAACAACAGGTGAGGGTTCCGTGATTTCTTGCTGAGCAACCTGCAGAGAGGATTTGTTTGTTGTGATCAAATGTTTATATACTGTACCTTAGCTCACTACTCTTATCAAATTGAAATTGCTTGTATCGGTGCATGATGTGCCATATTTGAGGTGTGGAAGTGATTTGTATGTAGGTATATATGTATATATATGAAAGAGCACATGAGAGGCATCACTTCTCTGTCACAATAAACAGCTTCACCTGCAGCAGATGTTATCGCTGCTGCAGATCAAGAGCAGGCCTTGTTGTTCACATGCAAGCCTGCCAGAAATTATTACTGAACGAGAACAGTCAATGTTGACAGCTGACGACAATATATGTTTGTATGTCTATCTTTATGTATGTATGTGTATATGTATGTATGTGTGTGTATATATATATATATGTGTGTGTATATGTATGCATGTATGTATGTGTATATGTATGCATGTATGTATGTGTATATGCGATTTAAGGACTGTTTCAAGTCCTCATTAAAGGCCTGTGATATACAGGAGACTGACTGGAAAGCAGTGCATGTCATCACCACAGATGGAGGAGACAGGTTAAAGAGGTGTAAACTCCTTCGAAAAAGCACTGCTTTCAAGTCGGTCTCCTGTATATCACAGGCCTTTAATGAGTGAAAGGCAGATTGTATGATGCTTGTGTGTAAACAGCTATGCTACATGGCCATGGAACATTGCCTGTGACTGCAGAGGACATGCGAAGGTTTGAAAGAATGAAGCTAGTATGCTTCACTGGATGTGCAATATGACAGAGTGTAAATGTCTTGAGAGAAAAATTGGATATAAGCAGCATCGGATATAGTGAGCAAGAGAGAAGACCTTGCTTGTATGTGCAAGTACAGATATGTGAAGAAGTGCCAGAGTCAAGAAGACACGGGATGAGGTGGTGAAGTCTGATCTGTGGATGTTGATTCTCACGGAGGCAATGACAAGTGACTGAGACCTTTGGTGATTTGGTGTGCTTAAGAAAACATGTCAAGTCAAGTGAGATTGTAGTTGTGGCCTGTGCTGGTTACACATGTGGAGTGGTTGGCATTAGGAAAGGCATCGAGCCATAGAAACTAATCTGACACAAACTGGAACCTGGTGCAGCTCTCTGGCTTATCATTTCCAGTCAAACTGTCTAACCTATGCCAGCATGGAAAACAGATGCTAAATGATGATGAAGCAGGTAGTTTAGTTGATTGTATCGCATAATCCTCATAATAGAATGATGATGGAGATCCATCACCTCCATATACATTCATATATATATATATGTGTGTGTGTGTATATATATACACACACACACACACACACACACACACACATACGTGTACTAAAAAGCAGTGCATAGTACCAGAATTTTTGACTCTAGTCAAATATAACAGACTACTTGCAATTGTTAGAGTATCCATATTGCAATCTGTACTGGCATTGAGTCATATGTATTGCAATCATGGAGTGAAACCAGATAGTCATATTCAAAATATTATTTGGTTTGACCTTCCTGGCACATGCAAAGACATTCGAGCGAGATCGTTGCCAGTGCCACTCGACTGGCTCCTGTGCAGGTGGCATGTAAAATACACCATTTCGAGCGTGGCCTTTGCCAGTACCGCCTGACTGGCCTTCGTGCCGGTGGCACGTAAAAGCACCCACTACACTCTCTGAGTGGTTGGCATTAGGAAGGGCATCCAGCTGTAGAAACTGCCAAATCAGATTGGAGCCTGGTGTAGCCAAATGGTTCACCAGTCCTCAGTCAAATCGACCAACCCATGCTAGCATGGAAAGCGGACGTTAAACGATGATGATGATGATGTATATATGTATGTATGTATATCATTAGTAGTTCATGTATCCAATAAAGAAGCACACTCTAAAGCATTAGAGCCGTAATGTATTTTTTAGGAAGTTAATGTTATGGATAGTCGTAGAGTAACCATCGGTTTCCCTCCTATAAAGTGCTTAGCTGTATAGGTGACTTGTCAAATGCAAAATCTTGAATCAGACAAATCGCCAATACTGCTAAACATTATAGGTGTGAAATCAATGTTCACTCTATGACTGGCCTTAACTACTTTTAACTTCCTAAAATATATATATATATATATAATTGGATACTGGATTCTAGGTTTCTGGTCGTAACTTTTTATAGGATTGCAACTTTTTTCCTTGCAGTTGGTATTTTGTGCAAGTTCAATACTGCTGCAATACAAGTCCTTTCTATGAATGACTTTTCAAACTTTTTGCCTCATATACTCACTGCCTGTTAGAGAGCTTACTTGGCTTTTTATACTGGAATTTTATAATTGGTGGGTATCTCCTCTACAGCAAGACACCTAATCTTGTTCCTTCATTCTATTTTAACTTCTCATCACCTTGCATAAAGCCACCTCTCTCAACACTGTACCTTCTTTGTTGTCAGTCTTGTCTTGAGAGTTACTAGTGAGATTATCTCACTAGTGCTGGTGTCATGAAATAGCACCTAATATGCTCTGTAATGTCGTTGGCATTAGGAAGGGCATTCAGCTGTAGAAACCATACCAAAACAAGCATCTTTTGGCTTACTGGCTTCTGTCAAATTGTCCAGCCCATGCCAGCATGGAAAACAGTTGCTAAACAATGATGATGATGATGATGCCACCGCTACCCTCTGCTTTTTTCCAGATGCCTGTGTTGTATCTTTTGCTGTAGGGAGTTCGCTCTTAAAATTTTATACCAGTTTCTATATTTTGACTGTTACATAGAAGAATATTTTTGTGTGCGTACATTGGGTTTTTCAGTGTACAGTTTGGACAACCAGTCTATATGACTTAGAATAAGGATCTTCCGCATAATTAGTATGGTATTTTTATCTTCATGTCCTCCATGGTCATAGAATTTATCCTGTTAGTCATTTTCAAGTGGTGACCATTTTAGTAATACACTTACAAGTGATGTGTCATTATGAATTATATTATACAGATTCTGACTCTGGTATTGCAATACATCTTTATGCATTTATGCATCCAACCTAGAATGTGTTAAAGCTCTAACAACCAACTTTAGCATTCGGGTTACTTTTATCAGCACACTGGTGTATTGTATCTAAACTTTGTTACAAGTTATATACATAAATGCATATCTATATCTCTCTCTATATATATTCTGTGCTAAATGAAGAAACGGTGATGAGCGAAAATTCTGTAAATGGTAATGATTATAAGCCTTGAGCTTATAAGCGTTCACCATGTATTGGCTAGAGAAAATAGTCTAATATTGGGACATATAAGCCCTTGACAGAAGAAAGTACTAATACTGTACCAAACCCATTTATGCCCCAATATTAGGCTATTTTTTTTAGCCAATACATGGTGATCACTTATAAGCTTATAATTATTATCATTTACAGAATATATATATAAGAGGTAGAGCTCTTAAATTCCTTGCAAGAGGTCACAGTGTTAGAGAAAATGAATAAATTATTATTATATACACATCTGTGAGTAGACATTTGATATGAATATAAGGTGCAAATTAGGAATAATAGCTGGTGAATATATAAGTAAACAGGGTTGTAATTATCCATTTTCTAGAGGTAATTGAATAGGTAGTTGTATTTTAGGGTTATTATTATGAATGGAAAATAGTTCAATATTTTTAAAAATATTGTAAGGGGAATTTTGCAAGGGAAAATATATGCAGTAGTTTAAAATTAATGTGTAAATATGTAGATAAAAAAAAAAAAAAACGGATCCAAGGGAATTGGTGATGGATTGCATTTGTAAGAATTGTATTTATTGGTGTAAAGTTAGTATGGTGTGAGGAGATGCTTCATACATTTCAGGCAAAGTACTTTTTTCGAGATGGAGTAAAGTCTGGTGTGTTCTTTCTGACTTTGGCCTGTCCCTCATTCAGAACAGAAAAACACATGTACTATATGGTTCTCTTCTCTTTAGAAGGACTTTCTGTCTGAAATACTAGAAATTTTCCCTCCCAGTGATATACTAATGTAAGTAATTTTATTTTATAACAATGTATAAACCTATATATAAAACATAATATCATATATGATATATTATATATATATAACATAACATTAGAAATATATATATATATATATATATAACATGATGTATATATATGTATGTGTATGTGTATATATAACATAATATCATATATGGTATATATATACACACACACACATGTATATATAATGGATAAGGTTATTGAATTACTTAATTTTTTAAAAATCTTTTCTCAATCTGTGTTGAGATGTAATGTATATAAATATATATATAAGCATTAAAAAAACATTACATCAGTATACCGAAAATGAAAAAAAATAAACATTTCCAAATATTTGTATATGCTTGTTTATAGTGAATGTCCACTGAACTACCTTCAAAGTTTGAATATTGTTGCCATGAACTTTGCAGCAGTCACTTAATCTTCTTGACAAAAGTTTACAGCAAATTTAAGAAAATAATAATCTTGCATTAATAAGAACAATATTAACATTGTTGGTTTAAAATTAATGTTGGACAGAATTAGTAATAAAATAATGTTAAACTGAAAAGGCTTTTCATTTTATTTGACTTTGTTTTAAATATATTCTGTTCAAGCCTAATGTTTCAATACATTAGTTCTTGAGCAGTTCTTGTTATAATTAGGACTATATTATGTAAATAGGTCCTTCTTAATAATTTGAAGTTTTTGGTTCTGTTGGTTGCAGGTTAAATGATCCCATAGAGCTTCCTCGGTGGTGTGGGATAAGTATATTAATAAATCTGACAGTGAAAAGTATAGTATATTGATTCTCATTATTGTAAGAGCTAATCTGAAAAGTCTTTAGACTGGATGGTCACAAGAGCTGCTGTAAGCTGGTAAATATTCATTTCCACATTTCCATCAGAATCTGTTGAAGAACTGCAAGTGTTTGGTACCCTCAGTAAATGCACTACAGAAAAAAAAAAAGCTGAACGTGAACATGACCCAAACCAAACTAAAGTAAGTATACGGCAGTATCATGGATTAAAGGCTTTGTTACTCTCAGATGCTGCTATGAAGTTGGTGAAAACAATGGAATCACTGACAGGTTGACAAGAAACAATGGTTGGTGTATCAGCTGCACTGGAGTAGATTAAAGTGTGAGCTATCAACTGAAACTATGGAAACGTTTGGATGACTTTCATAACTAAGATTTGTTGTTTAGTATCAAACTTGTCCTGATAATGTGGATATGTGATCAAAAGCATTCGTGCTATAATCATCCTGTTTTGTTGTCAAAGTGTATACTGGAATATATCATCCAATGTATCATTTCTTTAATATGTCAAGGTATAATTAACATCATTTTCCAGCATACAAGTTGAATTTTTCAGACCAAAATTTACACCAAAAGAGGTCAACTTATACAGCAAGACGATTTTGGAGAGCTAAAAATTCCATGTGAAATACAGCAGGATTTGAAAAGATTGTGATGATATTTGAATGTTTATTCTATATGTTTTACACTACATACTACATTGAGTTGTATGCTGGAAAATATAGTTCTTGGCTGCTCTTTCTAACAGATCAAGAATCAGCAAAGAGACTTTCTTCACCATTGGTTTGTCATAGACCTGTTAACTGGGTGAAATTGTAGAACTTGTGGGATTGGTACTAGGCAAAGTGTCATGAAGTTATACAGGGCTGCATTTTGAAAAAGAAAATTTTTTCCTTTTCATGAAAGGCATCCATTTTCACCTAATTTTCGGTATTTATTTCAAATCTATTCTTAGAACTTACATATCATATCAATTGTTTACAGTAACATATTTTAAAATTTTAGCAATAAAGTGCATATGACATTCATACATTAGTCAAAGAGAAGTTCCAATAATATGGTATTCCTGTTTTATAGGAAGAGCTAACACTTTTCGCTTATATTTACTACATTAAGTTTATATTTATGAAAATCAGATACATTTTGGGAAAAAATAATTGGTTTCAAAATTTTGGCACAAGGCCAGCAATTTTATGAGATGGGGTAAGTCATTTTATTGACCCCTAAAGGATGAAAGGCAAAACTGACCTTAGCAGAAATTGATCTTGGAACACAAAAATGGACAAAATGCCACAAAGCATTTTGTCTGGTGTGCTACTGATTCTGCCAGCTAACTGCCTTCATTTTGTAAAAAGCATTATTAAAAGGGTGGAATATTTTGTTACGAACATGTAATCATTCTTACATTAACCATCTAAAATGAGTAAAATACATCACATGTCTCTTAAGTTACTTATGTAAAAATAAATAGCATGACATTTAGAGAAGAAATGCATTATCCAACCTACAAAGTCTGTCTTGAACCTTTAAAAATGCTGAGTATGTGTAAAAACAAGATTGGTTTAGACTGCACACTGTTTAAGAGAACAGCTTTCTCTTTTTTGGCAGTTAAGCATGATCAGCACATATGCTCTACACTGAGCATTTCCATTACTCAACAAAACACTTTAACCCTTTAGCTTTCAGATTACTCTGTCAAATGTAATGCTTATTTTTTCACTTTGTTTTGAATTAATCATGCATTATCTAGTAGCTGCAAGATTTTGATGATGTGATTGCTTACTTTTAAAATGATGTAGGGGAGGTGTGAGGGGTTGGATTTGACAAGTTTAACATAAAACAGCTTTTTTTGAGCCAGATATGACTGGCATATATGCTAAATGGCTAAACTAGCCTTTATACTGTCAAAGAAGTCACTGTTTGTCTGAATCATACCGACATGTCTATGCATTTAATCCTTTTGATACCAACCTGGCTGAAACCGGCTCTGGCACTGAGTACAAATGTTTTGTTTTCATAAGTTTTGAATTAAAATCTTCCACCAAATCTTAGTCACAGTTTGTTCCTAATGCTAGCTTAATGATAACTAAGTTATTTTACTAAATTCTTTGTTAGATTTAAATTAATTGAAAGAAACACAGAGCAACTCAAAATAAATACAGTAACGAAAGGGTTAAGAAGCCATTAGCATCATGATAGTAAACAATGTTATTTCCTACACTGAAGAACAGCAACAGATCATTTTTCTTTCGCTGAACAAAAATTCAATGTTGTTCTTAGGACCAGCTCCAAAGTTTCTGCCGAGATCACTAAAAGATCTAAATTGAACATTGTCTTTTAATTCAGACTGATTAGAGGATTTAGGTACCCTGGTATTTATTGTTGGCCCTCCATTGCTTACGATGTCGAGGGTTCCAGTTGATCCAATCAACAAAACAGCCTGCTTGTGAAATTAACGTGCAAGTGGCTGAGCACTCCACAGACACGTGTACCCTTAACGTAGTTCTCAGGGAGATTCAGCGTGACACAGTGCAACAAGGCTGGCCCTTTGAATTACAGGCACAACAGAAACAGGAAGTAAGAGTGAGAGAAAGTTGTGGTGAAAGAGTACAGCAGGGTTCGCCACCATCCCCTGCCGGAGCCTCGTGGAGTTTTTAGGTGTTTTCGCTCAATAAACACTCACAACGCCCGGTCTGGGAATCGAAACCGCGATCCTATGACCGTGAGTCCGCTGCCCTAACCACTGGGCCATTGCGCCTCCACTTCCCTGGTATTAGCAGATTGCATATAAGCTTCATCCGCAGTACTTCCCATCAAGCATGCAGGACTTAAGTTCATTAATAACAACCAAGTTACTAAGTACAAGAATAAGAATTTTGATACAATGTAATACTAATCTTATGGATGAAAGCAGGTTTACGTAATCTTTTAGATTTGGTCTTGAAGTTATGTTCAGAAATCACCACACAGAAACAACAATTTTCCAGATAATTTGTCTGCTCTTTGCAGACCATTGACACACCAAAGTTCATTCACTATGTTAATATTTGAACAGGTGATTTAAATTTACAGCGCATGATCAGGAGATAGAGTGAGGAGTCCATGGCTTGTTTTGATTCCCCATTTTTTTTCTCCTAAATGTGTGCTTATAACAAAATGTGTAACAAGTTGTCACTGCTTTGCTGTTGCAAAAGCTTCACAGCTATTACAGGCCTTAATTGCTTTTCCTATACTCACTAGTTGTAAGTAGCCATATTAAATTATATCTTTAACTCAGTAATTACTGACAATTTTAAAAAATACAACATAAAATGTATGCTGGAGTCCCTGAAGCTTCAACCAACTAATGCTAAAAATATACAAGGAAGCATAATGTTAGTATTGTAATGCAACTATCCTGTGGAAACAAACATACTTCTATAACATTTCAAAGTTTACAGCCTTATTCTTTATGAGATGGAATTTATCTGTTTAACCTTTTCCAATTGTCATTTGATACTTTTTCTATCTTAACCATCTGAGACCTGGGCTCCTGTCTCTAACATTACCCTTCACCTGGGCTCCCGAAAAAAAGAAAAAAGTGGCATATACAGCTCAATAGTAACAATTACAGGCAAACAATGGACAGAATTGACTGCATTTTCTTTTTTTTACTTGAGTTGTCCATTACCGCTTTATTGAGAATACAGCAGAGATAATGTTTAACCCCTTCCTGTTGTAGTGGAAATACAGAGTGACAGGGTTACGAATGTATGTCAGTGACTGTCTCTTTTTTAGGGAGTTAATGTGGAAAATGTTTCCTTATATTATGACTGTACTGTATGCTTTATAGTTGGGGTAGTTATCTGCTTATATTGTTAGCCTTATAGAAGAGCAATGGATACCAGTTAGCAGAACCATTAGAACATTGGACAAAATACCTGACAGATTTTATCCAGCTCCTTACATTCTAGGTTCCAATCCAGCTAAGGTCAACTTTGCCTTTCATCTTTTCGGGTCTGATAAAATAAAGTACCAGTACTAGTAGAAAATACAGGGAATGATATAATTGAAAATGTTCTCAAAATTTCTGGCTTTATGCTAAAATTAGAAAGCAAGAATTATTAGGCATACTGAAGGCTGATGGATGGCAGAATCATTAGAGAATTGGACAAAACACATAGCAGAATTTGTCCAAGTTCTATACATACTAAGTTCAAACCCTGCTATGGTTGATAAAGTGCAATCCAAGTATTGGGGTCGATGTAATCATTTTTTCCCTCCTCCAGTTAAGTCTTATTCTCTTATTCTGTCATCATCTCTAGGAGTTACAAGAGATTATCTCAGTTTTCAGAAAAAAACTTTTGTAGATATCTTTTGTGTTGCTTGTTTCAATCTTTGGACTGTGGCCATGCTGGAGCACCACCTTGAAGGGTTTAATTGAACAAATTGACCCCAGTACTTCTTTTAACCCATTAGTGTTTAAACCGTCCATATCTGGCTCAGATATTTTACCTGTTTTATGTTCAAACCAGCCAGATCCAGCCTCTCACACCTACCCTTTGATGTCATTCTAAAAACAAACAATCACATCTTTGAAATCTCAAAGCTACAAAATAATCCAGGATTAATTTTCAAAAATGCAAATAAAGAAGCGTTACATTTGACAAAGTAATCTGAATGCTAAAGGGCGAAATCTGATGCTTATTCTCTCAATCTCTTTTTGCTAAACTGCTAAGTTAGGGGATGTAAACAAACCAACAATGGTTGTCGAGTGGGGTTGTGGAACAAACACTAACACAAAGACACACACACACAGTTACATAATCTATGTATGTACGTTTGTATGTATGTATACAGCAGGATCCTTTCAGTTTCCCTCTACCAAATCCATTCACAAGGTTTTGGTCAGCCTGGGACTATGGTGGAAGACACTTGTCGATAGTGCCATGCAGTGGGACTGAACCCAAGACCACATGGTTTGGAAGTAAGCTTCTTACCACACAGATATTGCCAGTGCCTATGTTGAATTTAAATTAATAGAATGATTTCAAATCTGAAATTAATACCATCACAAGTTTTCCGAAATTGTTAAAAGTAAGAATTTTTTCGTATCTCTGGTTTATGGTGTTTAGTAAATAAAGTTGACTTGTGAGATAAAAACTGAGGTCATATTTGGAATCAGTGTGCCAAGATTAGACTAAAGCTGCCTTCACATTCAAAATAGCAAACTTGTAGACCAGTGTTATTTATGTTGATAGCAAGGGCACTCTTTATCTCTTTCTGTAGGCAAGACAGATTACATGAAGTAGGAAGTATAAACTGTGACACTATGACAGTAAAATATAGACATGTCTGCAGAAAAGACACAGAATGGAAAAGAGGAAAATAGAATAACGTCTGTAGGATTTGGATCATTAACTTAGGAGAAATGTAAAAGTACTACAAAGCATTTAGTCTCATCTTTCATTTCAACAGACTGACTTCTGTTACGAATGTACATACACACACACACACACACACACATACACACGTGTGTGTGTGTGATTTTGTTGATAAATACATGCCTTAGATATAAAAATGAATAAATGAATACCAAGAAAAACAACAAAGGAAACAAAGATTTAATATGAATATTTCATTTTTATATGAGGTAATTTGGACAAGGGTATCTGCATGATGTGTATGCCCTACTTTCAGTTTCCCTCTACCAAGTCCACTCACAAAGCTTTAGTCAGTCTGAGGCTATAGTAGAAGACACTTGCCTGAAGTGCCACATATATACACATATATACTATGCCAAACAAACCTCGTTGGTACTGGTGCCAAGCAAAAAGCACCCACTCTACTCTGTAAAGTGGGTGGCATTTTGATTTTCTATCTGAAGAATTTCTGATAGGAGATATCTTACATGTTTTCCACATGTATAATTTTGTAACTCCTATTAGCAAATGAAACATGTGTAATGGTGAATAATTATTCACCATGTGGTATTACTGATAAGTAATACCATAAAATTTTCCAGTCTCCTGTTTTTATAAATAATTACTCTGCAGAAAGTATTTTCCAGTATTTTCAACTCTTATGCACACCCCACATAAATACATCGACATAGTTTTGGAATACTGGAATACGCAGATGTGCTTCACAAGGACACAAGTTAGATTTTAACCCTATCTATGTAATATATATACACACACACACATATTGAATAGTTTATACACATACACTTGTGTGTGGGAATATATATATATATATATCATCATCATCATCATCCTCATCATCATCATTTAATGTTCATCTTCCCTCCTGGCATGGGTTGGATAGTTTGACAGGATCTGGGGAGTCACAGGACAGCATCGTGTTCCTTATCAGCTTTGGCATGGTTTCTCTGGCTGGATGCCCTTCTCAATGCCAATCACTTTACAGTATGCACTGGGTGCTTTTTTTTTGTGCTACCACCACTATTGAGGATGCCTTGCAAGTTGCAAGATAAGAAAGAACAAATAAAGGGAGAAAGAAGAAAAGCGAAAAATCCTCTTGACTAAGTGGGGGACTATTTGAAAGGGTAGAGAAATGATTTAATGCTAAGGGCAAGCTTATGTGTTGCTGGTATATGGGGATAGGGCCATTGCTGGTGATGT
>NC_068983.1:69516437-69517751 GCF_001194135.2 Octopus bimaculoides
TAATAACATAAATAATATATAAATATATGCATATATCCATACATATATGTACATACCTACATCTGTATGTATACATACATGCATATATGGGTACAGGACATCACAAAAAACGTTAAACACAATGAGAAACGAAAACATAAAGATGAAGACAGAAAACGAACTTTTTTTTGAACAACGAAAAAAACAAACAGTGAAACGCGACATGCATCATAAAGAATATTTCCCTTCTTCAGTTGTCCTTGTTCCATCTACTCCATGTTTCGAAATATGTGTGTATGTGCAAGAGAGACGACTAAGCTGGAATGGTCATGTGTTGCGAATGAATGAGGACGGCTGTGTGAAAAAGTGTCACATACTAGCAGTTGAGGGAACCTGTAAAAGAGGTAGACCCAGGAAAACCTGGGATGAGGTAGTGAAGCACGACTTTCGAACATTGGGCCTTACTGAGGTAATGACTAGTGACCGAGACCTTTGGAGATATGCTGTGCTTGAGAAGACCCGACAAGCCCATGGCCTATGTCAGTGGGTGTAACCAACCCATTTATGAATACCCCTCATTCATTGGGCAATAAACCTTGCTTGTGAAGACTTATTGAGGCAAGTGAAATCAGAATCAAAATTGCTGACGTGGCCGATGACAGTACTGCCTGATTGGTACTTGTGCCAGTGAAACGCTAAAAGCACATCCGAATGTGATGTGTAACCGGCCCACTTATGAGTACCCCTCATTCATTGGACAAACTTTGCTTGCGAAGATCTATTGAGAGTAGTGTAAACAAATCAAAATCGCTGACATGGCCGATGACAGTACCACCTGTTTGGCACTCGTGCCAATGGAACATTAAAAGCATATCTTAGCGTGATCGTTGCCAGGGCCATGGATTGGCTCCCATGCCAATGAAACGTGAAAAGCACCATTTGAGCATGATCGTTGCCAGTGTCGCTGTACCGGCACATGTGCCGGTGGCACGTGAAAAGCAACATTCGAGCGTGGTCATTGCTAGTGCTACTGGACTGGCTCCCATGCAGGTAGCATGTAAAAACACCTTTTGAATGAGGTCGTTGCCAGGACTGCCTGACTGGCCCTCATGCCGATGGCACGTAAAAGCACCCACTACACTCTCAGAGTAGTTGGCATTAAGAAGGACATCCAGCTGTAGAAACTTTGCCAGATCAGATTGAGCCTGGTGCAGCCTCTGGTTCACCAGTCCTCGGTCAATCTGTCCAACCCATGCCAGCATGGAAAGCAGACGTTAAGCGATGATGATGATGATAATGATGATGATGACAATGATATATATATATATATATATA
>NC_068983.1:69518308-69518756 GCF_001194135.2 Octopus bimaculoides
AGCCTCTGGTTCACCAGTCCTCGGTCAATCTGTCCAACCCATGCCAGCATGGAAAGCAGACGTTAAGCGATGATGATGATGATAATGATGATGATGACAATGATATATATATATATATATATATATACATACGATGGGCTTCCTACAGTTTTCACCTACCAAATCCACTCACAAGTCCTTAGTCAGCCTGAGGTTATAGTAAAAGACACTTGCCCATATATATATACATATGTGTGTGTGTGTGTATTTGTGTGTATGTGTCTGTCACCTCCACCATCACTTGATAACTGATGTTGGTGTGTTTATGTCTGTGTAACTTAGCAGTTCGACAAAGAGACTGATAGAATAAGTACTAGGCTTACAAAGAATAAGTCCTGGGGGATGATTTGTTCGACTGAAGGTGGTGCTCCAGCATGGCTGCAGTCAAGTGACTGAAACAAATAAAAGA
>NC_068983.1:69519411-69528416 GCF_001194135.2 Octopus bimaculoides
TTTCATTCCATAAAATACTAGGTATTGAACCAGTATTTCCTTGGATACAACCATCCCTTCATGAGGTCAACATAGCTTCTAATTAAATTATATGTATATGTATATATATATATATATATATATATACACACACATACATATTTATAGATAGATAAATAGATAGAAAGATAGATAGATAGACAGACAGACAGACAGACAAATAGATAGATAGATAAAGATAGATATGGCTGGTCTATGGGGTTATCCTGGGTTTTCATGTCAATAAAGTGTTTAGCTTTACAGCGTTTCCTCAGACCCTAAAACCCATTGGCCTATGGCTGCTCTAGCATGTGGCCTTTCCAGAGAGGCCATAGGCCAATGGTTTATAGGGTCTAAAGAAACACTTTATGGACGTGAAACCCAAGGTAACCCCATAGACCGGCCATATCTATCTTTATCTATATACTCTACTGCTCTACAACTTCGATGTGCTTCTATTTTGGATTTATGATTTACTGAAGATATACATACATACATACGAAATTCTAGGCCTTTGAGTCACTGATGTTACTTCATGACTATAAATAGAATATATATATATGTGTGCGTGTGGGTACGAATACACAAACACACCGTGTTTATTCTCTGACGACATATATCATTATCGTGTTTTATTTTATATATTGAATATGGGATAAAAAAAAACTACTGAATGGTGAAAGATTGACTTTTTTTTACCATGGTAACATCTAAAAACCCTCCTATATAGATAGGTAATCAGATTGCACAATCATGTGTTATAGCCTATAAATAAACTCTTCTGTATTGAAGTTAGGAAAACTAACGCCTCTGCGTTATTTACGTTTTGTAGTTTGGCTGGAAGACTTGTCAAGAAGGGGGTTTGAGAAGCACCTGGGTCCCCTTCTCTCCATTTAGTTTGAATTGACTGGAAAGAAAAAAAAAAGTAGTTGTTGGAAAGGAAACTGACAACTTCCACCGAAGAAAAAAAAAAATCTATTTTACGTCATACATCTGGACGTGGTGTCTTGTTTAATTTATTGTGTATATAATTTTTCATAATAACATGTCTGCTTCAGCGGAATCTCCTCCAGCAGTATTGGGATTTTATGGTGATAACAAGTCCCAGGATGTTTCATTACCTCTCACACCTACTACAGATAATGCATGGAATAAGAAATCTCCATGGGGAAAAGCTTCGAATTCGTGGCAGCAACCATGTAACTTGACTGAAGTTATGAGTGAGCAACTAGCTTTAGAGCTGAGCCAAACAGATGTTAACACGTAAGTGAACTCCCCGACTTCTAATAATTTTTATAAATTATTTTAACGGTGTATAACATCAAGTACTTTGATTGGAAAGCAGATAGCGTAATTTTTTAAAGTAATAATTAGGACAGAATTGACACCACTATTATATTTGCTGTTGTTTAACTTCATGCCAGCACTGCTTGGGCATGTGTTTAATCAAAGAAATTCTAGCAGAAATCACTCCGTCTTTTTATATATGTTTATATTCAGGACTATATTCACCAATGTGTTTCCTTTTAAATGTTGTTTGGTCTAGGTTAAAGAAAGTTTGGCTACTCTTTCTAGGAGATTGAGCAACTTCAAAGAAGCACCCTCGTTTATGGTTAATTAAAACAAAACTAACAAATAATTGTTCTATTTACAACTATCTCATACTTCTAAATCAAACATTATAATTAGCTTTCAAGGTAGAAGTATTTCTTATCAATATTTATTATTAGAGAGTTAGTACCCATGTGGGTGTTCTATTTTAACTAAAGTACATGACAAACAATACTTTCATTATTGAAGCCATCTGTAACGGCATTATTTTCATGTACACACGATACCATGCCAAATATATTGTATTTTTATGTCATAAACTACATATATAAACAGTACTATATGTTTAAATAGCGTTATTAATAGGAGAAATAAAATTAGCGAAAATCTGTCCACTGAGTGGAAAACTTATTACGTTTATTTTATTTTTTTTTTTTACATCCGTTTCGTGAGGCGTGTGTAAAAGATATACCAGAGATGGGTACAGTTAACATTTCGAACTTTAATTTTTGTAGTTTAGGACACTAAAATAATATTGTGAGAAAATGTTGATTGATAATTTTTTACGACGTTAAAATAACAATGTGGGAGAACAGGATTGTTAGAGTAGTGAGTGACAGTTAAAGCCATGATGAAATGCTTTGCACTGTTTGATTACGTCCCTTTGTGCTCTGAGTTCAAATCCCACCGAAGTCAGCTTAGTATTTCATCCTTCGTTTATAAAATCAAGTACTGTTCTCTATCCTAAGGGCTTTTTGCCTATGATAAAAATCATTATTGTTTGGAAAATGCCTTTCAGTATTTATTCGGCTCTTTATATTCTGTGTTCAAATTCCACTGAGGTCGACTAGGACTTTCCATCAATCAAATACTAGAGTCGACGGTATCGATTCAGCCCCTTCCCTCAAAATAGCTAGCCTTGTGCTTAGGTCAGAAACAATTATTATTATCAGGGTGGTGAGTTGGCAGCTCAAGAAATATATGACAGTCAAAGCTAATACATTAACGAGTTTAAGAAGTTTGCTTTGCAACCTCATCATTCTGCTGTGCCACATTTCGGAATTGGTTCTTTTACCATTTCTTTGAGTCAACCAAGAAAGATAAAATTTGTTAGATTAGAAAGTTTTTGATCAGAGATGTTAGTGATGTAAAAACCCTTAACATAAGGCGACGAGGATATAAACAATTCACGCAGACAACGTTGAAAAAAACATTTTTTTCATGAGAAAATAAACAATTCACATGGATGATGTTGAAAAGTTTTTCACGTGGTGAGATTAAAAACTTGACAGAGGAGTAACAATTTTTGTTGTACATATTTAATGAAAAGTCCATAAAATTATGGAGAAAACTTGTTAGAGGGTCTAGTTGAGTTGCAAATAAATGTTACAGCAACAGATGTTACAACTAATGAATTATTTGCGAGATTTGGCATCCCAGACATAATTGTATCTGATAATGGAACACAATTTGTGTTCAGTGACTTTAGAAAATTCTGCGAATGTTCATGGTAGAACATAAAATGATAGTGCCTTACCGTCCTACATCAAATGGACAAGCAGAGTGTTTTGTGGACATTTTTAAAAGAACCTTGAGAAAAGCAAACAAGGAAGTCACAGATGAAGTCGTTCTGCAGCAATTCCTAAGGGTATACAGGGTGACACCAAACCCCCAATAGACCAGTAGGAAGCTCACCAGCAGAATTGATGTTCGCAAGGAAGGTGAAATCAGTTTTTGATAAACTGTTACCTGGCGAGGAAAGAAAAAGTACCAGGAAAGACAATCCAAAATTTTTCCAAATTGGTAATAAGGTGTACATGAGGTCGTATAAAAATGGAAAACAGAAGTGAGAAGAAGGCAAAATTACAAAGTACATAGGAAAAATTATGTATGGAATTAAAAGCAGAAAAGGTACTGAAAAAGGACACAAAAACCAATTGAAGAAGAGATTCATAGAAAATGAACCAAACAGATTAGAAGAACCTATGAAATGGCTGTATGACACATTCCAGGTACCAACACCATTATAGGTGGTTGAACCCATGTGTACAAGTGGAAGAAAAAGAACAATACAGAGTTCCTACACATAGATGCCAAAAGAAGAAATATTAAGTTTTTTTGGGGGGTGGGGAACGCTAAAAAGGGAGGAGGAAGAATAAAGTAAATTAAAAATTACTTGCTTCTGAAAGGAAAAAAAAAAACTAAAAGGGAGATGTTGTGAAAATGGTACTCCCCTTCCCATATGATAAAGTGGTATGAACCAGCTACTATAAAGTCAGACAGTCAGTTGTTGTAGGAGGTCAGTAGTAGTAGTCATATGAGTTCTCAGTTGGAGTTAGTGTCAATTACATGTTATATACAAGTTCGAGTTACCGTCTAGGTAGACGTTTCAAAATCATTGGCTTGCAGAGCTATCTGCGATAGACAAGTCAAAGATCATAAGATGCAGGATACCACCACAGCATAATAGTAGTGACAAGAATATTACAATGTCGTCAATAATATACAAGTGGATGAGGATCCACATTATAACAATGACAAAAGTTGCTGATGAGAGTATGAAGATTTTATTAAAAATGTGAAAATAACAGGAAAATAAAAAAAATATTTATCACTCCCTAATTATTATACAAGTTTGATTGTTTTTAATATGCACAATATATTGTAGTCAATGATTCACTTGTTATTTTACATCATGCTTTTTCTACTATAAATACTCCGTCTAATTTCACAAATGTTGTATATTTAATTCAATACTACCAAAATATATGCATATTCACATGTGCCCATGTGTGAATATGTAGGTTATCTACAATTTTTAAAGGTTTTCAAGGGACAATGGGTTTAGTTTATGCAAAAGCTACACATTTACAACATATTTGACACTTCTATCTGAAAGTTACAAATATACACAATAAGCATTATTATTCACATTCACTGCAAAAGTTCCTGATGATCAATGTTTCTTGTATAAACATAAGAAAGCACCAACACACTTTGATCTGAATTTTCATTCTGTAATTTCAAATTATTTGTTCTCTGTTTTTTTAGATCAAAAATTACGCACATGCAGTGTTGTAAGTAATTAGGCTAAAGTTGAATACTTGATACCTGTCATTAAGTTGAATATAAGACATGAAAGTAGAAAATATGAAGTAGAATAATTAATCATGGAATAAGTGTAAATACATTTAGTGTATTAAATATATATTAATGACACATAGTGTATTATGTATATATATTGTAATCAAGAAAAGGAGAAAGTTTGGTCACCAGAATTTATAAACATAAGAATACTTGTTCAGCATTTTGAGATTGATAAGACAGCAGAATGTACTTTAGATTATAAAAAATAAGCAGAATGACTTCAGCTTGTGTCAAATAATTTTAGTTTGTGTTAAATGATTTAGAAAGTAAGTCATATAAAAAAGAACAAATTTCAGAGCTTTAAGTGGTTAAGTGTTGCTTATAAAAAAGCATATATACAAATACACATAGCATATTATATATATTGATGCTTGAGTTGTTTGAAGGACAATTTTATATATTTTGCACTACAAATATTTTTTTAACTAGATATTGGCTCAGTATAGGTGAGGAGTATAGTCAAATGAGTTGATTACAGTATAGTACTTAGCTTATTTCATTAACCTAAAAGTGAAGAAAAGCAAAGTTGACACTGACTTGATTTGATCACAAAATACTACTGAGCATTTTATACCATTTCTATGAAATCATTGTCCTTTTTGTCAACTTAATACTCTTCATAATAGTGTAAACCTGCTTTAAAATATTTATTCATTATGAAAATTACTTGCCATTAAATATACTTCTTCATGTCTATGATATTTAGACACGTTCAGCAATTTAATATGATGTTTTTTTTCTCTCTTTACTCTCCAGTGATTTTGATGAGTGTCTGGTTAATTTTATGGCCTCTAGTGCATGCGGCTCTGATGCACAATCTGACAAAGAAATTCAAGAGGCTAATGATGAGCTGTTAGCAAAGATACTACAACAGCAGCTAGATGAAGAGGATAACAAGCAAATTAAGTTAGAAGAAAGGAAATACAATGGTAACAATAAAGGTAGTATGTCCTTCATAATTAGTTCTATTTCTAAAATGTATATACTGTTAACTGAGTTAACTATGAGTTTTGTAATCTCTTCTATTTTTCCACCTTTATGCTTCTCTCAGCATATGAGCTCCTAATTATCTCTGTTTCTAAGCTGGTTGGAATGTTGAGAAATGTACTTTGTGCTATTTGTTCTGGCTCTTTATCTCCTGAGTTCAAATCAAGATCAGTTTCATCTTTCATCATTTTGAGATTGATAAAATAAAGTACCATTTAAGTACTGGGGTTGTTGGTACTCATTAACTTCTTCCTCTCAAAAATTGCTGGCCTTGTATCTAAATTAGGAACCTTAATCTTTTTCTCCCTCTCCCTCTTTAGTAAAATTTCTTGCTTTGTGCCTGGCTCAGTCTCGGTGAGGCAGGCATCCACATATTCCCATTTGACAGTTTTGCTCAGAATTTATTTTTGGTTTTAAAACAACACTGAAAACCCAAACCCAGTGATAATGAGAAGGAGACAGGAAGAGACACCCCACACATTTTCTACACATACAAGTTGCATTTAACTGGTTGTGATTACTCCAAATTTCTAGTGTTTTTACAAACCTTGTGGACAACTGCAGTTTCTCTTCCATATTCTTTGGGGGTGCATGTACACCAGTTTGACAATTCATAGATTAAACCATAAGATAAAAAAATGAAATCAAAAGAAACTTACCTTGCTGGTTTAGAAATGAATGAACATCTTAGATAATGAAGTCTGAGATACACTATCTGGCCCTATTCCCCAACTGGAATAATCAGAGCCGGAATACTTTTGGTCATAGGGCTGCTCAATCAACTCTGACTTAGGGCTATAGTAACATCATCTGCAAACTATCTGAATCCAGTTGAAATTTTTATTAATTTTCCATTTTTTTTTCTCTTTGCAGTTTCTATATCGTATGAAAAGTATTGCACAACACCTTTATCTGGTTATGAGGAATTTTATGATTTCTCAGATGATGATGAGAATAATAATAATGATGATTTCGGTGGCCGTAAAAAGACTGAATGGGGTAAGAGTGTTTTTAAAATTAGTTTCCTGTGTTTGAACATTGTTCTGTTGGCTCAGTAGTTTCATAATGTTTTTTTTTTCAATATTTATTTTTATATTCTTTTAAAATCAGTAGATGGTGAATAATAGCATTGCTGGTTACACGTTTCCAATGGGCCAGTACTAGATCACTGCATTTCTAATGGTGAGAACGACAAGGGAGTGTCTCTAATTTAGCAAAGAACAAATATCTCAAGGGTTTTGTTCCTATCACACTAACTTCTCAATATTCTCACCAATCTTTATATCTTTCACCAATGAATATGAGCGAAAGATAAACATACAAGACAGTAGTTTGGTTGAGTCATTAGAGTATTGGAAAAAATGCCTAGCAGTATTTGTTCTTGCTTTCTCTGATCTGAGTTCAAATCCTGCTAAGGTCAACTTTGATTTTCATCCTTAAGGGGTCAGTAAAATATAGTTCTAGAACTGTTGGTGTTATATGAAATGGTTTGCAGTGTTTGTTCTGACTCTTTACCTTTTAAATTCTTGGGTAGTATATATAATCAGTTGCTCAGTATAATGCCACCATGTAATTATTTACATGCTTCTCATGTAAATTATTATTATTATTAAGATTATTTACATGCTTCTCATCATTTGGGGTCATTGAGAAAAATAAAGGTTTGTGAGTACAGTAATCCCTCGCCATATTGTGGTTCACCTATCACTGCTTATTATTTAAGCTTACGTCGATTCCTCCATGGTGTTGTTTTGCATTTATAATAAAATAAATATATACAAATTATAAAAATAATAAAAAAAACACACAGTTACTGTTTCTACTGCGCGGATTTTCACCTATTTATTTTTAGTCGAGGAATTACTGTACTACCTTTCCCCTCTCTGACTGGACAGAAATATACACCATGAATGCATACACATTTAACATTGGCTAAAACTAGAAAATGGATGCCTCAGCATGAACATAATGCTAATAATTGAAACTGGTAAAATATAAAAGAATATGTAACTTATGACATATGAACAGTTTATGCTGGGAAAATACTTTTCAATAAGTTTAGCTGAATTTGCATTCATGTCCATTTTCTCTGAACTTTTTTTTTTTATGCTAGTGGTTTGTTCATCATCATTATTTCTGATGTCCTAGAATAAATTTATTTTTAAAAAAGAGGTATCTTAGTGATTTATTAGTGTGCTACTAATGATAGCAAATATATTTGAAATCTTTGTAGAGTAGTAAAAAGCAGAAAAGTATAAATTTCGATTATGACTCATTTAGTTAATATTGATTCATAATTAAACTGGGAATCATGGGAAATTTATATTATTTCCTGCTTTTTATAATTCTGTTGCTCTCAACTATTATTTTAGTCAGTTTTGTATATACATATAAGTTTAACATCTGTGAAATTTATACTTTTATACTTTTTCTAATTCTAAATGTTATTGCTAATTTTTGCCAATCTTACATATTAAAACTGAAAATGTCTGTTTGTGTGTGTATCGGTATGTCCTCGTTTTGCGCCAAAACGGCTCGACCGATTTTACTTAAACTTCACATGCACATTGCCTATGTGTCTGGGGAGGTTTTAAGTATAAATTGATTTCAAAAGAATGTTCGGGTAAATGGCGGGAGGAATAACATTTGGGTGTGAGTGAATGGTGGGAGTAATGATTTTTAAGCTTCCAAGAGAAATAACCCATTCCCTCCTGGAAATAACCTCCAAGGGAAATAACCCATTCATTTTCAGTATGCTTATTTCTTAGTATTTGAACTATTTTAGTTATTTTCTCAATTTATCCAATACAACGCTTAAACAAGTAAATAGTATTCTCCTAAACAATAGATCCACTTATTTCGGTTAGTGACTTATTTGCGCTGCTGAGGGTAATATTCTCTGGGAACGCACAAAACCTTTTTTCACAGTTAATTACTTTGAATTGTTATCATCTTATATCTGATTTAGTATACATACCTTATTAGTATTTCCTCCTAAAATCTATATACTCTGGGAACATATTAAAGCCCTTTTCAGGGGTACTTTATTTGAATTCTTACTATAGGTTAATTAATTTCATGTTAGTACATAACTGACTTCACAATTTGGGTATTCATAACTTACTGGGAATTCCTAAAAACAAGATCCTTTGTAAGACAGTTTGGTATTCTCTGTAAATGCACAAAAAACATTTTAAGGGCTACATACTTTGCATTGTTGTTACTGGATTAGCAAAACAATTATGAGAATGGAACCAAGGGATAAGCCTGCTTTCCTGGGAATTATTGGGTATGTCAGCTAC
>NC_068983.1:69528868-69531152 GCF_001194135.2 Octopus bimaculoides
CAGAATGTGTAAAGGAGTACTAGGCAGAATGTGTAAAGGAGTACTAGGCAGAATGTGTAAAGGAGTACTAGACAGAATGAGTAAAGGCGGCAAGCTGGCTGAAACGTTAGCACGCTGGATGAAATGCTTAGCGGTATTCCGTCTGTCTTTACGTTCTGAGTTCAAATTCCGCCGAGGTCGACTTTGCCTTTCATCCTTTCGGAGTTGATAAATTAAGTATCAGTGATGCACTGCGGTCGATGTAATCGACTTAATCCCTTTGTCTGTCCTTGTTTGTCCCCTCTATGTTTAGCCCCTTGTGGGCAATAAAGAAATAACAATGAGTACTAGGCTTACAAAGAATAAATCCTGTAGTTGATTTCTTTGACCAACGGCGGTGCTTCAGCATGTCCGCAGTCACATGAATGAAAGAAGTAAAACAATAAAAATCTATGCCATTTTAATCCCGAATAAGGCCGGGTATCTCTGCTAGTTCTTTATAAATATGTAAATTTATTTCACCAATGTTTATTGCATTGTTATAGCTGTATCAGAGTTTAAAAATGCAGTGATAATTTAGCTCTTAAATGGTGTGGATATATTTTATGATACTTATATATCAGTTCAGTGCATAGAAATATTGATTCTGTGTCATTGTTGATCAATGTATGATACTTGAAGCAAAACATGGTATTGTTTAAATCAATATATGATACTGTTCAAAGTCTATGACTTAGTTTAAAACAGTATCTGATATAGTTGTATATATCACATGTATTTGTATGATATAGTTCAAACCAACATATGTAGGTCATAACAATGTATGGTAGAGTTCAAAGCAAGGATTTGTATTGTTCAAATCTGTTTTCACATTGTGAAATGAAACATAATTTCAAACTTTTAGTACTAAACAACAAATTTTGAAAAATTGCTTCCAGTACTTGACTGGGTCTCAAAGAGATGAACAGCAAAGTTGACTGAAGTCGGAGTTGAACTCAATGTAGGTGAATGTAATTAAATACTCTAGGATATTTTGTTGAATGCTCTATCAATTCTACTAAATACAGTAGTATATATTTTATGATGTAACCATAAAATATACAATACTGTAAGGGCAGCTCTTACAGTTAGCTGTTGTAGCTTGAAATTTCTTTTTCTGTTATTTTTATTTGTTTTTAAATGATTTAATTACTTCTGCTGATGAAATCATTAAAAAATTCTGTTGATTTTTAATTGCTTTAGAGATAACTCCTCCTGAGATTGGTCAAAGTGGCATCTCAGGGAAAGGTAAAAATATTACAACCAAACACGATGCTGTGATTTGTGGGCGGAAAAATGCATCAAAACTTATTGAGGTGAGGTATTATTTTTCAGTTCTGAGATAATTCTTCAATGATTATGTTCCTAACCCTGACAAACAAGGGGGTTCTTGCAACCCATTTGATAGCATGATGCTAGCGACTATCTCTAATTTTGTAATACAAATCTTTGTTTTAAACATTACATATTTAAATCTAAGCCATCCATTATTCTTTTATATAAAATTCTTTTGTTAAGTTACATTCCAAACACTATCATAATAATTAAAATTAATTAGCTAAATCCTTCAAACAGTTGATTATTTTCAAAATTGTAGAAAGTGTATTTAATTAGAATTGTTACCACACACATATTTTCAATGATATCATTTAATATATTGTCTTCAACATAGCTTGTATGTTCTGACATTGTTTCTTCTACTTAACTGTACTTTGTTAAATATTGTTTCAGTTTTCTGATAAGTCTGGTGATGGTGAAGGTATGAATTTAAAACTGCCAAACGATGTTTACAACCGGTTACGTGTGCACAGTTCTGCCATGAATAAACGTTTCAACAAAGTCCATGAAAAGAAAGAACATTCTACAGCTGTATGTAGCTTTTTTTTATTATTATTATTAAGGTGGTGAGCTGGCAGAATCGTTAGCATGCCATGCAAAATGCTTAGTGGCATTTCATCTGTCCTAATGTTTTGAGTTCAAATCCCGCCAAGGGCAGCTTTGCCTTTCATCCTTTCAGGGTCGATGAAATAAGCACCAGTTATACTCTAGGGTTCATGTAATCGACTAGCTCCCTCTCTCCCAAATTTCAAGCCTTGTGCCTATAGTAGAAAGAAGGATTATTATTATTTATTATTTGAATTTCTCAGTGCAAGATGTTTGTTAAGGTCACGAGATTTCAGAACAGTTCATAAGTGTGTGTGTGTGTATCATCATCATCGTTTAACGTCCGCTTTCCATGCTAGCATGGGTTGGACGATTTGACTGA
>NC_068983.1:69531162-69536018 GCF_001194135.2 Octopus bimaculoides
CATGGATTGAACGGTAAGCTGAGGGGCTGCACCAATTTGATTTGGCATGATTTCTATGGCTGGATGCCCTTCCTAATGCCAACCACTCCGAGAGTGTAATGGGTGCTTAGATATGCCACTGGCATGAGTGCCAGTGGTGTTACACCAGTATCTGCCACAATTATGATTTCACTTGGCTTGATAGGTCATCTTCTCAAGTACAGCATATTGCCAAAAACCTTGGTCACTTGTCATAACCTCTATGAGACCCAGCACTTGATAGGTGCTGTTTACATGTCACCAGCATGGGTACAGGTTACGCAACACTGGCATCGGCCACATTGCTTCTGTGAGGCCCAATGCTTGAAAGGTGCTTTTTACATGCACCCGGCATGGGTACCAGTTATGTGACACTAACAATGGCCACAACTATGATTTCACTTGGCTTGATGGGTCTTCTCAAGCACAGCATATCCCCAAAGGTCTCAGTCACTAGTCATTGCTAAGACCCATTCTGCATGCACTCATTCAACTTCTGAGTTGTGGAATTTTATTGAACAACAATTGACTCATTTGATTTGGTCATCAACTAAATCTGTTCTGAAGATCACCTCGCTGTCTTCCTCTGGCTGTGAATGGCAAGTGGTTGTCTGGTGCCTATGGTAAAAGAGGCTTTGTCGTGAACATGACTGGAAAGACTGAGGACAGATTTTTTTTCTTTGGCTAAGCAAGTTCCATTTGCTCTCCAGTAAATTTGCTGAAAGTTGTGTGAGAGTAATGCCCTAGCTAGATAAGCCAACATTCAGCATTTGTGTGTCGACTAGAGAATGGCAACTTGAAGAGGGCACTTATCCTTGGTAGCCAATGTAATCCTGAACTTAGGGACCTTGATTTGCCCTACATAGTGATGCTCTTTTTGGAACATTAACATACACCTGCAACATTGTATGCTATTACTTTCAGTTTATTTCACCCAGTTTCAGTGTAAACCTCCACATTTTTGTAAACTGCCCTTGTAATGTTCATTCATCTGCCATTTAGTGCTAATAAAAGAACTGATTATTCTTGTGGCAAGAACAGTTTGTTGGTAGAATTATGTTTTGAACAAAGTGCCTTGCAGTATTTAGTTGTAGCCCTTTGCATTCTGAAGTTAACTTAACCTTTCATTATTTATATAAAATATTGAGCAACGAAGCTCTGGGGTCACTGAAAACGAGTGTTCTCTCCCTACCAAAATTTCTAGCCTTGTACCTATATAAGAAATTGTTAGTGTAATATTAAGAAAGTGCAAAACTAAATACCTAGTGGTATTTAATTCTATCATTTTGCATTCTGAGTTTATATTCTATGGGGACTGACTTTAACTTTCATATTTCTGGGGTTAATAAAGTACTAGTCATTTCCTGAGTTTACTTTACAGCTCTGTAAATTGTTGCCTTGTGGCATATATTTGCCATTATTATTAGTTGTATTTTTATTTCTAAATTGCAGATAGAAGCTATTGATCATGATACACATCTCATTCTTTTCCAAATGATTAACAATGGCATTTTTGAGAAAAATCTAGGAATTATCTCTACTGGTAAAGAATCTATTGTCCTGTATTGTGATGCTGGAGAAAATCTGGCTTCATATATGGAAAGCAAGTTCACAAAAGATAATAATTTACCAATGTCTGGGTTAGTAACTCTTTGCTTTTTTTCTGATGCTGGCAAAATTACATTTGTTTTTGTGTTTTTTTGTGTAGTTGTTGTTTAGCCCCAGGTCAATTCTGATTGAAGGGACCTCTGATCTAAGGCATTTTAGTTGTGAACATCCTTGTCTTATAGATCTATCTATTGGAGATCTATCTAATGTGTCATTTCCTCTATTCATGATAGTGGGGCATAATTTGAAGGTTTGATTTCTAGTCAATTGAGTGACCTTGTGAAAGCTCCTTTATTCCTTTACAAGTATCGGGTTGTGATTTTATATATGTAGATGGTACTGGTGTTTTTATTGTATGTTGAATAGACCACATGCCCAGAGCCTGAGGATTGCTTGGAGGCACAAGGCATGTTATAAAAACCTACCAAGACCCGTGTATCCAATGCAAGAAATTTTCAGTAAACTGTATATTTTCTGAGGTTAATAAAGTACTAATCATATCTTGAGTCAATTGTATGACATTCCAAAATTGTTGCCTTGTGACCTATATGTAATTTTACTTTCTGCAATTTTTCACTTTACATAAAATTCTCGGTTTGAAATGTTCAGTATAGTTACTCTTATGAGCCAACAGTCCGTTTGTGTCTAAGTTAGTGAAGCTGTTGTTATGGTTGAATATTTTGTTAGTATGTAGGTTAAAATAGTTATCAGTCAGTGATATCTTGTTAACATGTAGTTTAATGTAGCTGTTAGTGGGTATCAAGGTTGGTGTTGCTATTGTAGTGGGTGTCATCTTGTTAGATTGGAGGTGGTGCTATATTTTGTGTTGTGAATCTGTAGTAAGTTTTGTAACACTTTTGTGTAACCCAGTGAAGCAGCATGTTAAGAGAGAGATATAGATGGGTAGATTTGTTTAGAAAAATAAGACATGAAATCATATTTATCAGCAATAATCTTCAAAAGCTGCATATCATCAATATCTCCAAGTATATTTTATTGCTTAATCAGGGAGGGAAGGGCAGTGTTTGTTTTTTTCTTTTTCTTATCTTTTTCTTCTTCTCTGAGACTGGTGGACAGAAGGGAAGAAGTTATGCTCAACCCAGAACCCGGTTCAAATGCCTGCATCAGTGTGTTTCCACTAAAGGCACCTGAGAACCAATATCAGGTGTTAAACCAAGCGATTGTTCATGTTTACTAACCAAGTGGGCCACAGTGAGATTTGAACTCAAAGTTAGTTTTAATTTAGTTTTTAAAATAGATCACCACTGAAGTCAACTTTCTCTCAGTTGTGCTTTTTATCATGCTCTGTGATATATATATATATATATATATATTGAACGTGTTTATGACAGCATTGACCAGTTTAAATGTCATATATACATATGTAGTAGGCATAGTTAAGTAGGTTAAGTTTGCTTTGCAACCACTTGGTTTAGAGTTCTTTTGCACTGTATGGCACCTTGAGCAATTATCTTCTACTATAGCCTTAAGCAGAGAAATATCTTAGAAGTGAAATTTGTTCAGGCTCCACCTAAAGTTTTATAAAAGCCCCATTATATTGGGTTGTCCGGAAAGTTCATGCCGATTTATAGTAGCTTACCTTTCGACTTATTTGCCATGAAACCACCTCAATTCTGGGAAGAGGGTATTTTCAAGTTAAAGGAAAGATGGAGATACATTGTGCAACAAAATGATTCATATTTGGTTGATTAAAAATGTAATGGCAAGTATTTATTGAACTTTTTCTTTCCTTTAAAAATCGGCACAAACTTTCCAGACAACCTAATAATTATATATGTGCATGTATGTCAGTGTGTATGTGTGTGTTCAAATGTTGTTTATCATCACTCTGATAGTGTTTGAGCAAAAACGGTGACTCTTATTTACATCAGTTAGAAGCTGTGTTCCTTGTAACTTGGCTGTTTTGATTTTTGAAGACCAGTGAAATGAAAATACCTGTCTTTGAAAACAAGTAAAAATTGGCAAGGGGATAAGCATCTAGCTGTAGAATACTGTCTTGATAAGTCTCATTCAACCTATGTAGCTTGCCAAGGCTGACATAAAAGAACGATGATTATGATGATGCTATTTTTAGCTACAGGTATAATTGTTAGTCATAAGTATTAATGCTTTGTGATGAAATTGTGAGACTGCTGCTTATTGGAGGTTATTCAACGCTGTAAAAGGTCATCTTTGTTGGAACTTGGTGATAGTTTTAATGCTGATTGAATTTGTGCAAAATGAATATTGTTTTAATAATAAAAAAAAGTTAAATGTTCTTTCGTAAAGTTTTAAACATATAAATTAATTTGCTTCTCTAGAGATTCAGAGACGTGCCCTAAGGTGTGTGCCATTAAAGTATTTAAAACCTCATTGAGTAAATTCAAAAACCGAAAGCAATATTTTGTTGGTGACAGTCGGTTTAAGGACAATGCTATGCGAAGACAGAATCCACGTAAAGTGATAAGAAGTTGGTCGAAAAAGGAAGCTGCTAACTTACACAGGTATCATTGATTCTATATCTTTTTTTCATAGCACTCATACTTTACCAAAGTTAAAGGTGCTTGTTATATAATCATCTGTCAAACGTCATAACTATTTTTGATTGTTTGTAAATTTGAACAGTTAATTTGCTATAAAGGCCATGCAACAGTAAAAACTATTGCTCCAGTAAGTGTGCAGATTTGTAAAATCTGTCATGTAGTTGCTATAGAAAATTGAATGTAAAATTACAATTTTTCCTCTAAGTTGATCTTAATTTGTAATGAAACCTTGTGTGGGTCTTTGATGGAGTGGTAAAATAGACTAGTAAAGATGGGTCTATTTTACTACTCTGGCAAAGATTCACTCAAAGCTGTAGAACAGAACGGTTTTTGTTAGGGTTGTGGGTCGAAAAAGTGTTTGCTGTGGTTGTGGGATAGAACAGTCTTTATTGTGATTGTGGGATAGAACAACCTTTACTGTGGTTGTGGAATAGAACAATCTTTACTGTGGTTGTGGGATAGAACAACCATTATTGTGGTTGTGGGATAGAACAGCCTTTACTGTGGTTGTGGGATAGAACAGCTTTTACTTTGGTTGTAGGATAGAACAGTTGTTACTGTGGTTGTGAGATAGAACAGTCTTTACTGTGGTTGTGAGATAGAACAATCTTTACTGTGGTTGTGGGATAGAACAGTCTTTACTGTGGTTGTGGGATAGAACAGTCTTTACTGTGGTTGTGGGATAGA
>NC_068983.1:69536028-69543977 GCF_001194135.2 Octopus bimaculoides
TGGTTGTGGGATAGAACAGTCTTTACTGTGGTTGTGGGATAGAACAGTCTTTACTGTGGTTGTGGGATAGAACAGTCTTTGTTTGGGTTGTGTGAAAGAAAAGTGCTTGCTAATGAAATGTTGCTCTTTGAATATGTTTTTTTTTTTAATTAAAAACCATGAGGTTGATGGGTGTTTGTTGAGTCTATGCCCTTCTGACTTCTGACAGTCATTAGAAAGTTGAAAATGCCTTTGGTTTTTCTCTTCAGATTAAGACGCTTTGGTATTCCATGTCCCACCCTAATTAGTTTGAAAAATCATGTCTTAGTCATGTCTTTTATTGGTCATGGTCACCAAGCTGCACCAAAACTAAGGGATGCAAACTTCACTACAGAGGAATTGAAAAGTGCTTTTCAACAAACAATTAAGGTATGGTTGTATGTTTATTCTAGTTTGTTTTGTTGCTGCTATTAATTTGTTTCATTAATTAAAACAGTAAATATGATTGAATTAAGGGTAACTGAATTGCAATGAATATGTAGCATACACAGCTCAAGCAGCACTGCACAGGTTCTAACATAGCACTGTTCGTGAATTACTTCGCCATGGTTAACAGTGAATATATAACCTTCGAGAACTCCTGTACCAAGTGACCTAGGCAGCAGCATTACAGCCACAACTTCGTACGACATGTACCGAACTGGCTCAGCATCATCACCACAACTTCTTGATACAGTATTTCTATTACCGTATACAATTGATTACGAACTGGTATTTCTCATTCCTGTGTCTGTGAACATTTGTCTAACTTTCTCATTATAGACTCTTTCACTGCCTTCTTCTTCATTGCTATTCTTATATGTACTTAACGCACACACATACATCATGTCTATATACACATACACTTTGTTCTCATAATGGCCTGTCTCTTATTCTGTATACATGACACAAGCACAGACACACATGTTAAGCTATCAATAAATCATCTCTCAAACTTTCTACTCAGTTGTGTCTCTCTCTTTCCAACTCGCACATTGCATGTATTATTAATACAGTTGTCTGAACGGAGTCGTTATCAGATGGTTTCCGCGCTTCACCACTACCATCGAAAAATACATTGCAGTTGTTAGCAGAAGTGAGGTCCATGTTCTAGATGAGCTACAAACCTACTTAATCACTGCTCTTTTTGCCCCTTTTATTAGAGAGATTTCTTTTTTTGAGGTGGTCATGAGTGGTTTGTAACATTTTTGATCCTATGTAGTTAGTACCAAACCTGGTCCTATGTCATCAACTCCTCCAAAACTGGTTGTATTAAAATGATCCACATTTAAATTGAAAGCTCAACCAAAGTTTTGTTAAACTACTCTGAAATCAAAATTTTGTGCAACAACTTTTTGTAAAGTTGTATTCAAAATACCAGCTTTTGGGTACATTTATCAGATGCACTCTATTGCAAAGGCCATGGGTATAGCTGTTCCTCCTCTGACTAAACGCATACATAGAGCTCACACATACACAGTGGAAGCTAAATAAAAGGTGTAATATTACTTATGGGAATAGAACATCCTTGTGTCTTCTGTAAATAATGTAGTGATGCTATATGTCACCAACATGACATCACAACATCAACCATCTGAATTATATTGAGTTGGAAAGAAAGTAATTTCGGTTTTTTAGTGTGAAATAAAAGCCATTTTTTTTTTTCACACAAAGAATGAACTTTAATCAATTATATATTTTCCATTTTGTTCGATGATCTTTTGCCATTTTTCTGGCAACTTCATGATTCTGCGTTCATAGAATTTCTGGTTCTTAGCCAAAAACTGAAACAAGTGTAATTTCAGGTCATCATCATTATTGAAAGTTTTACCATTCAAAGAATTTTGCAAACTTGGAAATAAACAGTAATCTGATGGTGCAAGATCAGGGCTATATAGTGGATGTGACATCACTTCCCAACCAAGCTTCAGTAATTTTTCATGAGTTGGCAAAGACGTGTGTGATCTAGCGTTGTCATGGTGGAATACGATTCCTTTACGATTTGCTAATTCTGGCCATTTTTCTCTGATTGTTTCCTCCAGTTTCATTAGCTGTTGACAGTAAACATCTGAAATGATCGTTTGGTTCCTTGGAAGCAGCTCAAAATACACAGCACTTTTGTAATCCCACCAAATTGACTGTGTGACCTTTTTTTGATGCAATTCAGGTTTCGATGTGGTTTGTGCTGGTTTGGACCATGATCGTTTTTGATTGATGTTATTGGAGACAATCCATTTTTCCTCACCAGTGATCATTTGTTTAAAAATAAATTGATTTCATTGTGTTTGAGATGTATATCACAAATAGTGATTTATTGTGTTAAGTGACTCTCTTTCAATTTATGTGGAACCCAAATATTAAACTTCTTAATGAGTCTAAGACATTTTAAGTAATTTTCGATTGTTGTGTGTGACACATTTAACCTCTCTGCAATCTCTCGCACAATTATATGACAATCAGATTCACTTATGGCTTTGATTCAATCATCATCAACTTCAGTAGGTCGACCAAAACATTCCTTGTCTTTGAGTGAAAAAATCTCCAGAACAGAATTTTTAAAACCATTTGTGACATGTGCGTTCTGTTAAGTAATCAACACCATAAACTTCACATATCTCTTTGTGAGCCTCAACATCTTTCTTGCCTTTATGGAAATAAAAAAGCAAAATATAGTGAAAATGTTCGCTTTTACACTCCATGTTAAAATTGACACTGAACTAACAGCTGTAAACAAAATTATGTGCAATTTGCTTCTAAAGTAAGCTAAAAGTAATGGCTATCAAATGTCAAAAGAAAAAAAAAATCACAACATTGACAAAAGTCATTCAAAAAATTTGTAACTATCTGTTTGCAAAAAACGAAATTACTTTCTTGCGAACCCAATAAGTTGTAACAAGCTAGAATTCCTCAGAGAACTTGGTCTACACAGTATGAAGACATGGTTATATATATACTGAAGGCTAAAAAGTTTCAACATCACCTATAGGAATCAAGCCTTGTGTTTACTGTAAACTGTAGAGCCATGTTGATCTATTAACATCCACTTTCCATGCTGGCATGGATTAGATGGTTAGACTGGAACTGGTAAGCTGGAGGGCTCCATCAGGTTCCAATCTGATTTGGCACGGTTTCTATGACTGGATGCCCTTCCTAATGCCAACCACTCCAAGAGTGCAGTGGGTGCTTTTTACATGCCTCCGTGCCATATCTTCAATTATGAATGCTATATTTAAAACTGTCTGTAGTAAAATGAGTCTTGTAAGATAAAGTTGATAACTTAAGTGTGATTTCTTCAGTGAAATATTACTTTACTTCTCTCTTTTCTCAGATCTTAAGAGATATGTATCACAAGTGTAATTTAGTCCATGCTGATCTCAGTGAATATAATTTGTTGTGGCATGACAACATTGTGTGGGTAATAGACGTTAGCCAGTCTGTTGAGCTCAGCCATCCTTCAGCAATGGAATTTCTTCTGCGAGATTGCTTCAACATTTGTAAAGTAAGTATAAAATTTTATCTGCTTGAATTTTGCTCATCTTACAGGGGATATCATGCAACAAACGAACCAAACATTTAATAACGTTGACAAATTTAAGCAAGTGTGTATGATGTAGGGAAAATATGAGTATGGAATTTGCAAAGTACATGGTGTTGTCTCAACCGTTTTGATACCAATTCATTGGAGACCATCCTTCGTTCTAAATTTCCTGTTTCAAAGTGATTTAAATTAAAACCGTCCATTGAAATTTCCTGGTAATTTATGTTTTAAACACCAGATAATTTATAACAAAATTCTTCATTATTTTTTAACATTTATTGAAACAAATGCAGTGTATTTCAATAGAGAAAAAATAACAACAATAGAAAAAGGGCCAAACAGTTCTCCCTGGTAAAAGGCTTTGCTTTAAACACTAATATTCTAATCTCCCAAATAGCATCTAAACTTGCAGACAGTTTCTAACTTCAGTAAATGATTTTTGCCAATGCACCTTATTGTAAGTTTCCTCAAACTTTATTCAAACTGCACTACTTCTTACATTTTCCATTCTACTCTATAAATATCTACAGATGTGATGTTATTGTTTTCAGTCTTTAATATTATTAGTTCCACCATTATTGCAGTGGGGTCATTAGAGAGGAAATATAATAATGTATACAAATGCTATATGTAGGAGGTTTGTGTTACAAGTTTGATGCAGAGAGTGTGAGGGATCTATTGCAACAGGAGAAGGATGAATGAACGTAGTCAGCTGGACACAATACAAGATGAATGAGGGCAGCTGAGTGGAAAAAGTAACAGCATTGAAAGGTCTGATCAATGGATGCACTAACAATGACTTCACTAGCGCATAAATGGACAGTATATGTTGACAGAATATGATATAATGGTAGTTATAATGAAGGTGCATGGCTCATTAGTTAATGTCAGGTTCACAATCATGAGGTAGTGAGTTCGATTCCTGGACCAGGCTGTGTGTTGTGTTATTGAGCAAGATACTTTATTTCACATTGCTCCAGTTCACTCAGCCAAACTATATCAGCATTTGATTTTCCCTTGGATAACATCAGTAGCATGGAGAAGAGAAGCTGGAATGCATGGGCAACTGCTGGTCTTCCATAAACAACCTTGCCTGGACTTGTGCCTCAGAGGGTAACTTTCTTGGTGCAATCCCATGAACCAAAGGGGGTCTTCATTCAGTCCCTTAGCCATGGTTATGCCCTGTAATATAATATTTTTGTATGGTAATGTTGGGTTCTGTGACTAGTGGATTCTCCATAGAAGAAGTTTTTGAAAAATTAGCAGTAGCTGTGTTGGAGCTGAGTGGTTTAATTCTTTAGCGTTTAGATTTCTTTGTCAAATGTAATGCTTATTTATTCACATTGTTTTGAATTAATCACATTATCCTGTAGCTTCAAGATTTCAATGGTGTGTTTGTATATTTTTAGAATGACATTGTAGGGTAGGTGTGAGAGGTTGGATCTGGTCAGTTTTAACATAAAACAGGTAAAATATTTGGGATGGATATGGCTGGATTAAATGGTAAAGCTACAGGTGAAATTTCTTATCAGTAGTTCTTTTGCTGAACTTGAAAAATATTGACATTTTCTAACATTTCTTTTTCAGTTCTTTGAAAGCAATAATGTACCAGATATTCCCACTCCTGAAGAACTTTTCAATAGTGTCACAGATCTTCATTTTGAAGGCAAAGGTTCACTTTTTCTACATGCTGTAAGTTATCCACAAAGATTTAGTTCTATTTTTCATTTAAAACAATTAGAGCCAGTGATTTTTTTCAGTTTGTGGTGATGCTAATGGTGGGAGTTCATACACAAAGACATTATTAGAGATAGTTAAAAATTTTCTACTGCCAGGAATGTTAGCATTTCTTGATGTACATGGGTGGCTGAATTTAATGTCAGCCAAAATAGTTTGAAGTATTTAGTTACATCCCTTTATGTTCTCAATTCCAACTAGCGCTACTTTCATTTTTCTACTTTCTGGGTAGATATTCCAATAGATAAGGAACTGTTGCAGTTATTTTATTAAATCTTCCTAATTCAGTATTTAAAAAATCAATTGTAGTACATACATAGTGTGTAATTATTATGAATTTGTTAAGCTGTTGCTCGTCCTACCTGTTTATTCAAGTAGAAACTATCCTATGTAAATTGTTTATTGATAACCATTGATCAGATGATCCTAACAGTTAAATGTCAATTCTGAAGGAATTCACTGTTTGTTTTTTCACAGGTTCAACGTTTTGACAAAGATAAGAAGGAAAAATTTAGAGCGTGTAAAGATTCTGAGAATTATGCTTTTGATTATTTTTTTGAAAATTCTGTTCCTGGATTAACAGAACCAGATGATGAAGAGAATTTGAACAGTGAAGATGCTGATTCAAGTTAATTCATGTCATATTTGAGTAAATATGCTGTTCTTCTTTGAAAGACTATCTTCTCCTGTTTCTAACTTCCTTTTGCTTTATCAAGCTTTCATTCTTCCCCACCGTCAGGTCTTTAATATTCCTCATTTATATGCATTATTATGCAGATTATTCTTTCCTTATATTTATGTCCAGATTGTCTCCTGTGATTATATATTTAATGAAATGCTAGAATCCAAGGAGACTAATATTTGACTGTGTTAGCAAAAGCATCAATTCAACAAAAATTTATGAAACAGACTGTCTATTGTGAGTGGGAGATAATTATATTTCAAGTCAGGGCCCATCGTCAGAAGGAAAATATAAAATACACACCATCTTTGACAGTGTAAGGTCCCTTTGCATTTTCTTCTTGTGGCACACAATCATATTCTGTTTTGTGAACTTTATTTTGCTGAATAAGAATTTTGTTTAAATTAACTTAGACACGGTCCTTCTTTTTACCCCTAAAACCCATGTGCCAACTTGCAAATGAAGGCAGGAACTAACAAAGTAGTAAAGAAAAGATTGAGCCTCACTGAATGTAAATGATTCTAGCTATTCTAGCCTGTCCATTTCAGTAAGCTCTTATGTTTTAAATACTCGAGAAGAACTAGTTGGTTAAAATATTTCCACTGCCATATATATATATATATATATATATATATACACACACACACGCACACACACACACATATACACACACACACATATATATATATATTTATTTATGTGTGTGTTGGTATAAACACAATGCTTATGACGTTAATGTTAGACTGTTCACCAAATAATAATGACTACTACATCTGTTGCTTTGTATGTGTCCCCTGCCCCACCAAGGCATCTAATTATGTTTCCTCCATTGTTTCTTTACTAAATGGAATAAAAGAAAGTTGATGCAATTGGTAACATCAGTAATCAGATCATAGGTGCATGAAGACATTTTTTTGATGCTCAGTTGTATGTAATGCTATTACAAAACAAAACAAAAACTAACACAAGAAAACAAAACAAGTGTGTATCTGTTTTTTTTTTTTTTAATGTTTACCATGATTCTACCACAATGCAAAAGAAAAAAAAATTGAAAAGAATCACGAAAGTGTTTCAGCTTTGTGGTAAAGTGGGTAGCAGTTGAAAAAGGAATATAATTATGAAACTAAGTGTTCTACCTTGAAAAATGGTTGTAAAGAAGTAACAGAAAGGAAGTTGCATATGCATTCACATGAAGACATGCACACAGGAATATACATTTGCATACACATGCATATGCACGTCTATATCAGCATGTACAAATATGTATGTGTTTATACATGAAGGCTCATGCATTCTTACTTGTGGATGCATTTTCTCATATATGCTTACATATATATGAACACATAAGAACATGAATTCATACAACATGTACTTACATGTACTTCTCTGTTAAGACTAAAGCAAACTAGAGAATTCATACATGTGTATGTACACACAAATATACATACTCATACATTTAGTATACACATATGTATGTATTTACATACATATATATCAGCAACAGTTGATTGAGGGTATATCAAGTGCAGCATAGGTGACCTAGAAACACAGATTAAACTCAGACACTCCACATTGTATGGTGAATTGAACTCTTGTATAAAGTCCTACCTCCTGATATGATCCAATGTAATCTTTCTATATAGGGTAGATTCCTCCTTCTCACTACCAATGCAAAACCTCTACAGTGCAAGGTAAACCCTTAGTATACATCAATGTCAGTCGTGTATATTAGGAGCCAATTTTGATGTGATCATTGACATAATTTGTTGAAGCAATGCAACATAACTGTTATCAATGCTGCAAGCTGATTAAAACACTTATCAACTATATGCTGCTCTAGCTGAACTGTTTGCTATGTAACTACAGTTTAAGGAACTGGTCCTTGGCCATACAGAGAAAAACAGAGACTATTGACCCTTTGGTCAAAAGTCCAGCCAACATCTAATTGATCCTATTAACTGTGACTGTATCACC
>NC_068983.1:69544013-69551486 GCF_001194135.2 Octopus bimaculoides
CCAAACAAACACTTGCACCTAAAAAAAAAGATTATGTAGTTGAAGAAAAATATATTTGTGTGTGAAATTGTGGAGTTTGAAGCTTTGTCCAAAGAACTGAGTGATTTTTATAATCTCAAATTGTTTCTAGTCAGAAGGATGGCAAGTGAGGTAGGAGCAGACATCCTAGATGTAGATGTGATGGAGTACAATATTTCCTGGGCCTGTGGAGCTTTTTAATTAAAATGGTAGTACCAAGTGTCTGTGTGACTGGGTTCTGAGAATCCTTGCTACAACCTTGTTTTTACTGTTAATTACTGAACACTATAAGGTGGTGAGCTTGCAGAATGGTTAGTGCATTGGACAAAATGCTTGATGATATTCCTTCAGTCACTTTATGTTCTAAGTTCAAATCCCACTGAGATCAATTTTGCTTTTTGTCCTTTCAGAATCAATAAAATAAAGTACCAGTCAAGTACTGGGGTTGATGTAATTTACTTACCCTCTCCCCTCAAGACGACTTTCCTTTCAACATTTGGAACAATTATTGAACATCATACAATGTCACAGTTTTCGTAATGGTGTCAGTTATGCTGCCCCCCTCACCACTACACCACTACCACTTATTCCAAAAACAATGTGATTATTATTCAGTTTGATCCAGTTATTAATTAGTACTAGTTGGGAACTAGTGTAATGGCTACTGTACAGCTAAATGGAAGTGGTATTCTGGTAATCAAGTGATATACCTACAGTGAATAACTGACTACTGGACACTGTGGAGCTACATCAAGTAGGAAATGGTTGTTGTTGTTTAGCTCCATCATCATCATCATCATCGTTTAACGTCCGCTTTCCATGCTAGCATGGGTTGGACGATTTGACTGAGGACTGGTGAACCAGAAGGCTTACAACAGGCTCCAATCTGATTTGGCAGTTTCTACAGTTGGATGCCCTTCCTAATGCCAACCACTCCGAGAGTGAGTGGGTGCTTAAAGATACTTTAGTTGTACTTTGTTACCCCTACTCTACCTGATACTACATCCATGTTGACTCGTATGCACTCCTCTACAACGCACACACATCAGATAGCCTCATACACACATACATATACACAAACAAAATACACACACAAGCACACACTAACTTCATACACACACACTTTATCCAACAGCCCCATATTCACACACTAACTGAAAGCAGGGACACATACTTGCTCTCATACACAAACACATTATATACATGCACACAGTAGTCACATACACACTTATATTCGATACACATATCACATATCAGATAGCCTCACACACCCACACATACATTAGCATCACATACTCATACACACATCCATGTGCTCACCCACCCACACACACACACTTTAGCTTGGCCACTGTCGTCTCCCTTGCCACTCATGCCTCCAGCCACTTCTTTTCTGGTCAATTCAACATGTGTAACCGTTAATTTGGACATATTTTTTCTCCCCATTTTGTTCTTTCTCTTTTTTTCCTCCTCACTCTTCTTTCTAGAAGAGCATAGGTTTGAAACATCAAAGACTTTTTCTATTTTTCCTGAGTGTCAAACTAATACACCCTCTTTGTTGTTCTTTTGCCTGTCTTTTTTTCTATATTTTTGAATTGTTTTTAGAAAGATTTATTTTGGTTGCTTGATACTTGCAGTTTAGTATTTTTCAAAGCATCTCATGCTGTCTTAAAAAGTGATGCTTATTTTAGATAATGAAGTCCTAGTTAGTCTTAGAAAATAGTTGGGTTGGCCATAGTTGGAATGCTTTTAAGCATAGATCTGATCAGTTAAACCTCATTTGAGGCCAAACGACAACATATGATTTGAATGTATCGAGTATCCAGTGGAATACTTGATGCATTCAAATAGCTACTTGATGTGTGGTGAATTGATCATGTTATTATGTACAATCATAAATTCCACTGCCAGAATGAACCACTCAAATTTACATACCACTAAAATCGAAGTTTTGATTTTAGCATACATAAGTCATGGATATTTGTTTACTTTCATCAATATAGAATTTTTGAGTGGTTGAATTTTTTTTTTTATTAACACCTAATCATAGAATGAAAAGCAATACTCATGATCCTTTATATATTCTGGGTATCTAAGATAGGTGGCCATTAAACAGGTTGTGATGCTGAATGAAGTGATGGTTATGTCTGTCACTTGGAAAATTGGAATGCAAAGAGCTGAAACAAACATTGCAAAGTTTTCTGTATCTGATGTTCTAACAGTTTTGCCCCCGATTTACTTGGGTCAGCTAAGTAAAGTATTAATAGCTTTAGTTATGATGTTAAAAACAAAATTAAATGTATAGTTTTTTTAACAACTAATTTTGGATTGAATGAAGAATATGTGGTAATATTTTTAAAAATATTTTAAACTAAAACATAAAAGGAAAAAAAATGTTATTTTAATATACTTTCTTTTTCCATTATATGGAACTTTGTTGAACCAATAATTAAACTACTTATAAAATATTCTTCATTCAGTTCTTGAGTAACCCTAAAGAAATTTATGAATGTCATATATCTATCTATCTATCTATCTATCTACCTATCTTTATACACACACACACACATGAATTCACACAAACATATAAATTGAAAGAGAATATATTCTGTAAATTTTTGAAAATTAAATTTGGGTTTATAATTGTTATTCAATATTTGCCCTAAATAACAGTTAATTGTAACTGTTACTGATTATCTTATAAGATCATCTTATGAGATTATTGGCTTCCGACAGCAGCAAAAAATGTATTTATTTTTTTTATACAGACCTTATTTTAACCTCTGTATGAAGATACCCGCTTGTAAATCTATTTTATTATAAACAATAAAATAAATTACATAATTTTTTTTTTTAATGTCAATTCGTAATTTATTAAATTTTATTATTTATATTCGTTTTATAGAATTTTGTTTTGGTATAGCCCCTATAGCAAGACTGTCAGTATCCTCAGGGGCCCACAGTGTTAAATGTGGCCTTCCTTTTTGTAAGATGTGAAATTCATTTTAAGGGAGGTTTGGTTGCTATCTCTTGCTTTTTGAGCATTCAAATAGTAGTTTTCTTGTTGGTTTATAATAATTGTTTGGTAGATACAGTGGCAGGCAACTTCACATTTTTATATAAACTTAGGAAGGGCATCCAGCTGTAGAAACTCTGCCAAATCAGATTGGAGCCTAGTGTAGCCTTCGGGTTCCACCAGTCTTCAGTCAAATCGTCCAACCCATGCTAGCATGGAAAGTGGACGTTAAACGATGATGATGATATAGGGGAGGTAATCATGAGTTAGGAAATGAAAAGACAAGCAGAGATATCTTTGGGCAGTTTATCTTATTCTTTGTAAGCCTAGTACTTGTTCTATCGGTCTCTTGCCGAACCGCTTAGTTACGGGGATGTAAACACACCACCATCGGTTGTCAAGCGAAGTTGGGGGGGACAAACACAGACATACATATATATATATATATATATATACACACACATATTATGACGGGCTTCTTTCAGTTTCCGTCTACCTAATCCACTCACAAGGCTTTGGTTGGCCCGAGGCTATAGTAGAAGACACTTGCCCAAGGTGCCACACGGTGGGAATGAACCCGGAACCATGTGGTTGGTAAGCAAGCTACTTACCACACAGCCACTCCTGCGATTTAAAATTTAAATTGCAAAACAGACAACTAGTATTTAGAATTCGCTGTGTATACCTACATATCTGAAGGGTAACTGTAAGCAGGACTTGTATAAATATTTTATAAAGAATATCTCTTGTTTTGTTTGCAATATACTTTTCCTTATCTATGTGACATAGCTCTTCTGAAAGGTCATATGCATAACTAATTACTTTGTGAAAACGAAAACAATTATTGACTGAATATTTATTTTTTATTTTTTTTATCTCTTATTTTAAAATATCTTCTTATGCAATGCTTTATGTGACACATCTCAAATTGCTGTGTATTTATATTTTTGCAGGAAGGACAAAAAAAACAAAACCTTATTTTTACCAAATCACTTGTAGCCTTCGTCGTCTTCAAAATAGCCAAAGGAAGGCTTGGTTGGATTTAACAGGTCTGATTTCTATCAGGAATGTGGCAGAAATTAATCTGAAAACTCAATCTTCAGCAATATAATAGTGCTTATAAAAGTAATAAATGTTATTAATTAGTTTATTTATTTATTACTAAATTATTTAATAAATGCTAAAATAAGTAGAATGGTTTCATAAATAAAGATAAGAAAATTTGGTTTAATTTAATTTTTCGGCTGAATATTGTTAAGCGTCGCCTTCCTGGCACTTGTGCCGGTAGCACATGTAAAGACATTCGAACGAGATTGTTGCCAGTGCCGCTGGACTGGCTCCTGTGCAGGTGGCACATAAAATACACCATTTCGAGTGTGGCTGTTGCCAGTACCGCCTGACTGGCCTTCGTGCCGGTGGCACGTAAAAGCACCCACTACACTCTCTTTTGTGGTAGGCGTTAAGAAGGGCATCCAGCTGTAAAAACTCTGCCAAATCAGATTGGAGCCTGGTGTAGCCATGCGGTTTCAGCAGTCCTCAGTCAAATCGTCCAACCCATGCTAGCAAGGAAAGCGGATGTTAAACGATGTTGATGATGATGATGAGTGTTATTTGGTCACATTTTCAGTGAAGATAGGTGACTATTCTTTGCTACATCAATGAAGACAATTTGGTTAACTTCTAGCTATTGAATTTAAATAAATATATTTTCATGTCCTATTTAGATAAATAACTGAGTCCATTTTAGCAATTTAGTGATTCTGTAGTTATCTGAAACTGTGGTGCAGGCTAATTAACCATACATTAATTTTACAACATTCTTGTTGCCTATAATAGTGAAGTATATGTTCCCTGTTTATAAGTAGCTGCTAAAGTTGAGTGTTCATTTCCCAGCATGATGGAACCCAGTATCTGTGAATAAAGGATGCAGTTCTGCATCTTATGAACAATAGCCTCTCAAATGATAGTCTGACTCTGTCAACATATCTGACTGTCCTTTTACCAGTTTTGATATCACCTAAACCTATGGTTATCAAGCTGACATATACCAGACCCTGTTGAAATGGTGAAAATTTTTGGTACCCCTGATTCTTCACCATCAAGAAGACAAACATGGTTTGCATCCATATAATTCTTTTGTCGTGAGCATTATTTTAGTCAAGTGTAAAATTTTGGTAATCATCATCATTATTTAATAAACGTAGCAATTTGTCCATTTCCTTTAACCCTGACATGGTGTTCATGCTCTTGTGGGAATATCTTAAATGTCATCTCTGCTGGATTTGCAGTAAAATAGTAATGAACAGCATACATAGAAAGAGAAGATGCAGCTGATTCTGTCCATTAATTTGCCTGCAGTCATTATTCTTAATTCTGTTCTTGCTTCTCGACCACATGGTTCTAAGATCAGTCTCACTGTGTAGAACCTTAGGTTTGACCAAAATATTGTGCATGAAAGAAGTCCATCATATTTATGTGTCTGTGTTTTTCCCCACCACCACTTGACAACCGGTGTTGGTATGGTTACGTCCTTGTAACTTAGCAGTTTGGCAAAAGAGACTCATAGAATAAGGACTAGGCTTAAGAAAAAACAAGTCCTGGGGTCGATTTGTTTGACTAAAACCCTTCAAGGGGCTGCCTCAGCATGGCTGCAGTCAAATAACTGAAACAAATAAAAGATAGTTATTTCAATTTGTAGAATTTCATTCTTGTTTTAGATTAGGCCCTGTTGGACCCTAATCAACCAAAGTTTAAGGTGAAAGACATTTCAGCTGTCACCATCCTGAAATTTTGTATACCTGGGGCTCCATTGTTAAATGTGGCCTTCCTTTTTGTAAGTCTGAGGTGTATTTTTAAGGGAGTTTTGGTTGCTATTTTTTTCAGGTTGACCATCATATGGTAGTTTTCTTGTTAGTTCATAATATTTCTTTGACTGATACAGTGGCAGGCAACATGAAAATACATATTAACTGGAGGCTACAGGGGAGGTAATCATGCAACTAGTTATTTTTTGCTCAAGTGAAGGGTAAAGTTAGACACATTAGCCTAGTTCTGAGAGGGCTAAGAAACATTGACCTTGATATATGTACCTATACTCTCTCTCTTTTACTCTTTTACTTGTTTCAGTCATTTGACTGTGGCCATGCTGGAGCACTACCTTTAGTCGAGCAAATTGACCCCAGGACTTATTCTTTGTAAGCCTAGTACTTATTCTATCGGTCTCTTTTGCCGAACCGCTAAGTTACGTGGACGTAAACACACTAGCATCGGTTGTCAAGCGATGTTGGGGGGGACAGACACTCAAACACACATACACACACATATATATATGCATATATACGACAGGCTTCTTTCAGTTTCTGTCTACCAAATCCACTCACAAGGCTTTGGTCGGCCCGAGGCTATAGCAGAAGACACTTGCCCAAGGTGCCACGCCCAAGTCTTGAATTGTTGTCTGACTGTCAGTGTCAAACCGATACTTTTGTTACCAGTGGTGATATCAGCTTGACCCATGTATGTCAATGAGTGGGAGCTTTCGATGATATTCTGAATTTGGTAACACTTACATGCCATATACTTGAAATTAGCAGTGATATGACTTTATGACATATATAGAAGAAATTAAAACTAACTTGATAACATTTCGTTGAAGCAGTGTCATTTTATGTAATAAAATACTTTGTCACGACTGCACATGAAGTGCAGATATACGGGTTATTGCAATTTTTAACTGAAAGACATCTGTCTGGTGAACGAATATACAAGGAAATGAAATGAAGTTTTAATGCCAACCCATGTCATGACTTCGGAAACGTGTGTCCATAATACGGTGTAAGGGAGATAATTCATGAATCATTGTTGGTTCATTTTTTTACGACAGTCTTTCATTACATTTTTCAATGTTTGAGCAGAGAACTATTCTTGGCTCAATTCAGGCTGACCGGGATCAAGTAGAACTAAGATAAAAAGCGTTCCAGTCATGACCATCCTATTTTCTATTCAGTCAAAGAGTATTTAATCAGTAACATGCATATATACATTCGCATATATGTATACAGGGTAATTAAAAAGTAACTCCCAATTTTAAAATACTTATAATTTATTTATTAACTATAATTTTTAGAAAATATGAATATCTGAAGAAAGCGTATAGCATGGAGTTTTATTTAAAATTCGATATGGGCACCAGCTTCTCAAGCCACTCGGGAACCGCATCAACTGATTTCACCAGGAACTCTTGTTGGACGGAAGACAACTTCTCGTATAGTTAATAAATAGATTATAAATAGAGAGTTACTTCTCAATCACCCTGTATATGTATATATATATATATATATATGTATATATATGTATGTATTATTTGTATCAGTCATTTGACTGCGGCCATGCTGGAGCACCGCCTTTAGTCGAACAAATCGACCCCAGTACTTATTCTTTGT
>NC_068983.1:69551913-69552813 GCF_001194135.2 Octopus bimaculoides
TATATATATATATATATATATACATATATATATATTTCTTTTAACTTAAAGAATTTTAGCCGAATTAATCGTCCTCAGTACTTTTTTTTATTTTTAAAGCCTGATACTTATTCTATCGGTTTCTTTTGCCGAACTGCTAGGATACGGGGGACGCAAACGCATCGACACCGGTTGTCAAACGGTGGTGAGGGACAAACACACACAAAACTCTCTCTCACACACAGACACACACACGACAGGCTTTAGTCAACCAGAGACTATTGTAGAAGACATGTACCCACAGTGCTATGCAGTGGGACTGAACCCCGAACTACGTGGTTGAGAAGCAAGCTTCTTACCACAGTGACACCTGTGTATGTATGTGTGCGTGTGTATACATGCATATATGTATATATAAACACACATACACACACACGCATCGCAAAGACTTGCCTTTAATCCGATCGGGTAATTAAAATCTATTATTCTAGGGCGGTGGATTGGCAGAATTGTTAGAAAATATTTTGCGATGTCTGGCTCGGCCTTTTGCGTTCGGACAGCAACGCTTACGACAACACTGGATCCCTAGCTGAATCGGCCCCTAGTCAACAACTAGATAAAGATCGGTGGCGTGGAGAGGGGAGATAACTGTCACTCCTGAAATCATCAAGACCAGGCCTGCTTGATGCAATAGTCCCTTGCAGGTGAACTCAGAACGTAAAAAGCAAGACCAAATTCAGTAAAAGATGGCTTCTCAACTACGCGGTTTCGATTTCAGTCCTACTGCTTGGCATCTTGAGCATGTGTCATTTACTATAGAACTGTGCCGATCAATTCCTTGTGGGTGAATTCAGTTGACAGAAACTATGCTGAAGCTTCTCTCTCTCTCTCTCTCTTTCTCTCTCTCTTTCTCTCTCTCTC
>NC_068983.1:69552944-69562957 GCF_001194135.2 Octopus bimaculoides
CGGTTCGGTGAAAGAAAATCCAATGAAATAAGCACCAGACTTGAAACAAAAAAATTCTTCGGATGATCTATTCGGCTAAACCTGTCAAGGTGGTACTCCAGCACCGCCGCAATCCAATGTCTGAAACAAGTAAAAGAGAGAATAGAAGAACGAAGCAATTCCACCACACCAGCTGCTTTATCTTATAGAAACGATGAAAGACAAAGTCGAGTATGGCTCTTTGATGTTCAAACGTTAATCCATAACGCATGGTCTTGTTGCAATATTGTCTTCAGGTTCTTGCGTAAAAGGCATGTTTTTACCCTGTAAGGTATCACTACGGTTATTATAATAATAATAATAATAATAATAATAATATCGCAATCCTACTATTGTTAGCTACAAGTGTTAAAAATATTATCCAGTATACTAATCGATAAATCCTGCACTTGTCGTTTCTGCTCACTGCACTATGTAGGTTTTGGCGTACACAGTATGAATTTCTATTACATGATAATTATCCTGAACACTAGGTCTGAAAGTTTCGGCTGTTGTAAACATATGCCTAAGTCCCTTTTAAAGAACTAGAAAATTTCGCCTGTGCCTAATTAATTTTTGCTATTTTTTCCAGCCTTATAATTCAAGGTCAAAGATAGATAACTCCTTTTCCTTTTCACTTATTTCTGATTACTTTTCTTTTTCCGTTTTCCGTTTTTAACTTTCCACGTTTTCTATATGTTTTCTTCTCAACTTTTCGCGTTTCTTTCATTCAATTTCTAGTTCCTTATGCTATGTAATTTGTGCCTAATGTCTATGCGGAGATGTTACACATGCTATAATTCATTTTTTGGCATGTTCTCGGCCCAAGAAACTATTAGTAGCACATATAAACATGAATTGTGTCTATTAAATAATATTTGTCTCTCACAAGTTGGAGTACTTATTTTGTTGATCTTACCATCACGGAACTGTACATTATCTATCTATCAATCTATCTATCTATAATTATAAGTTTTCACCGTAGATATTGGTTTCAAATTTTGGCATAAGGCAGCAAGTTCGGGTTGAAGGGGTGAGTCGATTACATTGATCCCAGTGTTAAACTGGGGATTATTTTATCCACACCGAAAGGATGAGAGGCACAGAATTTGAACGTGGCAGAATTTGAACGCGGAACGTAAAGGCGGACGAAATGCTGCTAAGCATTTTTCCCGGCGTTGCTAACATTTCTTCCTGCTTGCTGCCTTCTTTCACCGTATATACTGACTATAGAAGATTAACGCGGCAAGCTGGCAGAATCGTTAGTACGCCGGGCAAAATGCTTAGCGGTATTTCGTCCGTTTTTACGTTCTGAGTTTAAATTCCGCCGAGATCGGCTTTGCCTTTCATCCTTTCGGAGTCGATAAATTAAGTACCAGCGCAACATTGGGGTCAGTGTATTCGATCAGTCCCCTTCCCACAAAATTTCAGGCCTTGTGTATTTAGTAGAAAGGATATTGATTATAGAAAATAGTCTTAATATTGGGGCGTAAATAGCCACGAGGGGGAAAAATGGCTATTAGTAGTCGGAATTGAACCAGGACTTCTTATTTTCGCGATGATTATGCTACGTATTTACATCAACTAAACCATCCAGTTCTCTCCCGCTTAAATTTAAGGTCTATGATTTCATTATATTTACAAAATGTTCACTCGTCACCGTTTCTTAACTTACGTAAGACATGCATACATACAGACAGCAAACATAGAGACAAAGTGATTGATTGATAGGAAGACGGTAGTTTCGATCTATGGACCTCTGGGTTATGGGCCTAGCACGCTTCTATTGCGTTACTCTACTCAGCGAGTGTTTAAGTCAATATATAATGTATCATTTCTTATATTGTCTGTTCTGGGTTACATTACTTCTCTTACATCATCAATCATATGTTATTTAGTTATTATTTATTTATTTATTTCTATGCATTGGACTGTTTCAAACGAACGAAATATAGTAACTACACAATGCATATTGCAGCACTGGGATGTTAATTTACTTGCTGAAAGGGGACATATCGCTCTGACAATACTTCGAGAGTCACATTTGACGAACCACATACATAGATCATTGCGTTGCAAATTTCACTGGATGTCACTTTATATTCCATTTTCAGATCAGCCAGAAGCAAATCAATTCTTTATGTTTCCCCAGCGCAGCATAGCAATCGAGCTTGCTAGTTCCTACTATTGTAAATTATAATAATGTTGTCTTACAATTGTTAACAATACTATTGTTACTCTACCATTGTTATTCATAATATTGAGTTCAAACTTTAGCACAAGGCCAGTAATTTTAGGTAGGGGATAAGTTGATTACATTGACCCCAGTGTTCAACGATTTGAATTTAGTGTAATGAAATTCCCCAAGACATTTTGTCCTAGGCTGCTTCGTTTCAAGTGATCACCCACCCATCTTTTTTTATCATGTAAGTAAATGCAATATCAGCAACCCTCTTCTAGGCTTTGCAGCTGAGTGCGATCAAGTGAGGAAAATATCCTCTAATCGGAGACCTTGCCCGAATGTTTAAACCGGGTGATTTATTGGTTTCAAAATTTTGCACAAGGCCAGTAATTTTGGGGGAGTGAGTAAGTCGATTACATCGACCCAAGTGCTCAACTGGTACTTCAATAAAACTAAAGAGTTAATGAACATTGTATTTTATGCCATTAACTGTTATAGCGACTGATATCTGAGCGAAATTATGTATTTGTGTACAAACGTGTGTGAACGAATTTTTGTCGTATTTCATTTTCGGTTATTGAGCTATAACTCACCCGCCATATGACATGCTGAATAGAGCGGCCGGATATCACGCTTACTGTCCAAATGATAGAAAATCGAAATCAAAACTAAACAAATTAATTATTCAATGAATAAAACGATACTTTTCACCTGGTTAATAGCTAATGACGCCAACGTTAGGCCTTGTAAGTTCCAGTTTCTGATATCTCAGAGCAAACAATCAAGAAAGCAGATTTGATAAGGCAGAGACTCCTTAATATTGGTGGTTAGACATTAAGGGTAGGTATATGTTATTTTTAAATATTTTTTTATGGCAGTCGAACAACAGCATATGACATATTTTCACTGCCCCAGAGACTAACATTACAAATGTTTTAGTCCAACGGAGTAGATCTTTTCATTGAAATATTCATCAGTACCGATTGTAAATATATTGTATTTTACCGATTGTAGAATACCAAAAGCACACAAAACAAGCAAAAAGACAAGAAGAAAAAATATTGAATCACAATGAACACATACAGCAACAACAACAAGGAACATTTAAAAGAACACGTAATTGGAAAAGAAATTATTTTGAACAGATTAAAAAATGATAGAATAACTACAATAGGATAAATACACAGACAAATATGTTGGTCCAGGAAGATTATGAACATAGTCGCAGTTTGAGCCAATTTTTCCTCTGACGTTACACAGGAAAAGATATTAGGCTAGATAAAGTTTTCGGAAGAAGAGTCGTTGTGTATTGTGTATACTTAGTGCATGTAATCCAAAAGAGGGTAAAAAGAGAACAAATTTATCTGTGTTTTAAGAAACAACGTTTTACACCTCTTTTGGAAACAAAAGTTTCTGAAAGAGGCATCATACGAAATATTGGTAAATTGACCACTTAAAATTTACATGACTATCTGCTGTGCTTTCAGGACAGAGAACACAACAAGAAATTTAGATTGAAACAATCTGATATATCGTCGAATCTTAATATATGATGTTTTGCTTTGATAAGTTTCTGTATTAGATATGATTGCAAATGCTTATTTTTCTGAAGCTAATGGAATACTCTTGTAACATTTGTCGTTAGTAACAGAGATAAATAGGTAGGATGTTAGCATCAACTTTGGTTCTTCGATTATGACACAATGCTTATTACACAATGCAAACATTCATCTTGACACGTATTCCCGATTTTTCATGAAAGAGGATTGACAAATTGTTTCCTAGTATAGTATAACACAGTACAGAGATGTCACAACACTGCAACGACCCTGTAGATCAGTTGTTCTTAAGCTGGAAGTTGCGCTCTCTGGGGGTCGTTGTGAACTTACAAGGGGTCGGTAAATATCAAGGAAACGTTATGAGTGGCAGGTAGCGGGGTCGTTGTTTCCCCCCAGTCAGGTGATAACCATCTCTCATGTTCCTACTAATCATGCAAGTCCTGAAAAGAGTCATGAATATTTTCTTTTCCCTTCTGATTAAACCATTAAAAATATATCGATATTTTACACCCATTTTAAAGAGTTTGATTACATTTCATGTGTGCTAATTAGGCATGCAAGTAGCGAATCCTGTAGAACAAACAGTTTGCTCTTGATGGAATCAGCCAGTTAGCTTCATTTCCCAAGCGAAACTGCTATTGCTCCAGAGAAGTATATTAGTGTTATAGCATTGCATTTCTGTCTATCACTATGACATGGCTTTTGTATTTATGATTGAGATAAAAATAATGCCTAGTAAAACAATTTCCATGAAGTTCTTTGCTAAATGATTCTCTTCCTTATTAGTCTTTATCGTTGTCTAGTTCCGTTAGTGGATCATTGGAATAACCCAGTATCAGTTTTCATCTTCAACGTAAACTTCTTTTTCTGCTCGACAATTACTGGATTTCTCCCAGATGATTCTACCATTTTATAGATATCAACGTGCTTTATAGGTCAGGATTATCAGCGAAGAAGACTACTACAGTAGTTTACACTAGTATTGACTTAAAGTAGTGAATCGAGTTTAACTGTTTTGAAAGGTTAAGATATTTTTAAATTCGTTAGGGATAAGATATAAGAAGTTGCGATGCCATTAAGTTTTCCCTTGAAAGGCAACGACATCATGAAGAAAATGAAAAGGGTTTAGCTGGAAATCGAAAACGGGTCACGCACCCAGATGGTCTGAAGAATATCATTCCATAAACCCAAGGCCGGATATATTGATGAGAAGGAATAAGCTATCATTAAACCCAATATATTTCGCACGTCGCTACGTTCTGAGTTCAAATTCCGCCGAGGTCGACTTTGCCTTTCATCCTTTCGGGGTCGATAAATTAAGTACCAGTTACTAACTGGAGTCGATCTAATCGACTGCCCCCCAACCTTCCAAAAAATTTCGGGCCTTATGCCTAGAGTAGAAAAGTATATTGATGAGAAGGAATAACATATCATTAAACCCAATATATTTCGCACGTCGCTACGTTCTGAGTTCAAACTCCGCCGAGGCCGACTTTGCCTTTCATCTTTTCGAAATCGATAAATTAAGTACCAGTGAAATTCTGGAAGGTCGATGTAATTGACTAGTTCCCTCCTCCAAAACTTCAGGCCTTGTACCTATAATAGAAAGGATATTAAACCCAATATTAGACTAGTATTTATTTTAGCAGCAGTAGATTGATGAAAGCAAAGTCGACTTTAATGTAAAATATTTTGACCGGCGTTTTAACAATCCTAAACTATAATGACAGGCGAAATGAGGTGTTGTGATATTCATGTGTGTCCTAGAATTTCAGATTTGATCTGCGAAGGGAAATAATAATTAGACGACAATTTCAACATATATCTAACACATCACAGATTATATGGAGAGAAATTCCATCTAATAAATTATTTCTAGTCATGTGTTAAGATATACAAATGAATCCAATAGCAGTATAATGCGTTATATAATTTTACTTATATTCCAAATGGTACATTTATATCACCTGATGATAAATTCTGGGGAGTGCCTGATGTGTGTGTGTGTGTGTGTGTGTATGAAAAAAATGGATATAGTTTGACCTCAGAGAAATTATATGATTCTGACAGTACCATTTTTGAAAGAGATTCAACCTCGTCGAAATTGCGCTCTTTTCTTTAAATTCCTTGCACATACATCATCATTCCTATAACACAGTTGAATCAGAAACACCGATTGCAGTAGTAATCTGAGTAGTAATAGCAGTAGTTTTCTTGATTCCATTATATATGAAGTCCCCTGAGCGAGACATTTTCGTCGTAGTTATACTGTAGTAACAAGGTCATGTTGTTTACATTTTATATTCCTCTCGAGAATTACTCCAGATTCATAACCTCAATGATTTTGCTTTTCATACTGCAATAAATAGTCTGTAACGCACACCGAACTAGGATTAGTTTTCAGGTTGTTTTAAAAAATTCATTTCATTGGGAAACGAATTTTTATTTATGTACTTAATTTCTGTTCTAAAACTATGTTTAGTTCTGCCTGAAAATTATGTATAGTTTCTGTTTTTACATCCATTAGGTTATCGTCACGTGCACACAGTCGAATGTTTTGACACATGATCAATCACCAAGTTATAGACGGAGGTTTGTAGATTTATATTTCCCTTTACATTTCCACGTGTCCCAGATTTTCCTGTTGTTTGTTTGGGTGAAAAAGTAATTCATTTTGCAATAGTATGTCATGTTATATCATCGAATTTCGAAAAGACTTGTCTTCAAGAATTAAATAAATAATCAAAAACATCTTAAGAATATTTTTAATCGCAATTGCCTCACCTTTGTAGAAAAGAGTGTGAACATTAATTGGCATTTATACTTTCTACAACACCTGAAAATCTTTAAGTGAAGCGACATATTACGACCGGAAATAGAAATCGATTTGTGAGGTAGGATATCTGAAACTTAAGATATTAACATCATGGCAAAAATATTTAACTGGGATGGGAATTATCCCAGAAGAAATAGTCAACTTTCCTGAAACTTATACCTTTTCGATGTAATCGTAAAGTTGCACAGGGTGTGCTTGTGTTCTGCTCTCGTTACTACAAAAACATGAATTTAAAAACGATATAATTCATTTTAATTTAACAATGCTTTAGAAGAACTATCTATGCATATTCAGCGTATTTTCTGAAGCAATTCAATTTTTACCACACCAGTCGATGCAGTGTTAAACATTTATTAAATGATTCTTCCAGCACTACTTTGGCAATATGGCGAATTCCGTATCGTTGATGAGATTATAATAAGGCTGAAGCATATCTTGAATTACCTCCTGTATTTGTCAAAATAATCCACAAAATATTTTTCACTGATCAATGTTGGTTTTTCGTCAACGTAAAATAATTTCTAGTTAGTCTTTTAATACTCTCTACATAAAAACATTAATATTCATTTAAACATAGAATAAAATAATTAATCTTTCATCGATTATCTTCTTATCTAGTTATTTATGTGCACCACTACCACTGTCTCACCTATCCTCTCCAGCATATCCTATCATCAAAAGATAAAATCCTTTGTTTTAATTCCATTTGTTTGCTTCATTGATTATTTCAGTGTCTGCTCTGGTATCTTAGAAATTACAGAGGTTAGGAAATCCGATTCTTTTGAATCAATTATTACTAAACAAAATAATAAAAAAAAAATTATTATTTCAAATGTGTCTTTTCAGCAAGATATTTTTATATTAACTACAATAATGGTTAATGTCTTATGATTAGTGAACTACGGGTTATATATGAGAAATGAAATACTTCCAACACAAATAAATGTGATAATAAAGGGAAAAAAACAATCTATTTGTACTTTATATATTTTATCATCATTATTACAATAATAAAATAGTACTATAAAAAATAACGTGACCCGTAAAAATTGTCTATTATATAAACGTTATTTCTGTTTTTAAGCGAATATTTATAGATCATCATGACATTGTTTCATTATATTAAAGATTTCGATTATTTCTTTGATTTCGTTCTATAGCTAAGGTTATTCAAAATGTAACACTCGAATTTGTTTCATTTCGTTCCAGAGTTAAAATTGCTAAAAGCGTGACGCTCGAATACATACCATAACAAGCAGAATGAAGCTATATATATTTAAGACAGTGACTGACGGCAATATTTCAAGCAGTGAGTAACGCATTTAAATATAACGTTTAGTCAAAGACCTTACCGTTTGAATCCAAATCTCACCGGAGGCGACTTTACAACTTCTCCTCCTGCGGTCAGTCAACTGGTGCTTAATCTTCTTGTCTTAACACCTCTCACAAAACTTCAGACCTTCTGCTTATGTCAAAAGCAATTATTAAGGGGAAGGATTGGTAGAATCATTAGAAGTTCAGACAAAATGCTTTGAGGTTCTGTGCCTATAGTAGAAAGAATAATAACGATGATGACGATGATGACGATGATGATAATAATAATAGTTTATGTAGGACTGAAGTAACTCAACAGAAGTTTTTATAGATATAGAGAGTAGAGTTCTTTACTTGTATACGATTGACACAATCCATCACTAAGGTAAACATAGCTGACGTAATCCATCACCAAGGCAAACTTAACCAAAAAATGTTGCTTTCGAGTCGCGCTTTTCGTCATTAAGTTTGCCTTGGTGATGGATTGCGTCAGCTATGTTTACCTTAGTGATGGATTGTGTCAATCGTATACAAGCAAAGAACTCTACTCTCTATATCTAATAATAATAATGATAATAATAATAGTAATAATAAGAGGACTGGATGTTGCGTCTTGTTTGCAAACACGAAAACAGCAAAAAATCCCATTCTATCGTTAAGGAAACCTGCGAATTCGTAAGGGAACTTGGTATTAATCCTGAAATATCTGAAGAACCTGAAACCACTGCCACAAAACAAGCAAATGGACCAAGCAGACAGTAAAACAGAACGGACAGAAACAAATTGAGGAGCGGGGGTGCCAGAAGCCTCTGCATGGATGGTAAATTCTTCGGAGTCAAAATGTTGATGTAGATCAAGCAACAACCCCTCAGTGGCTGAGAAGTTCAGGACTGAAAGCAGAGACAGAAAGTTTCATATTGGCGGTACAAGACCAAAGCTTGCTCACAAAAAACTACCAGGCTAACGTTCTTCAAAACGGTTCTGACCCTAACTGCAGATTTTGCGACACATTTGACGGAGCAATAGACCATCTTGTCTCAGGATGTCCTGTGCTGACACCAAACGAATACAAAAATCTCCACGATAAGGTAGGACAGTATTTACACTGGAAAATATGTAGACACTAAAAAATCAGCAGGAGTGCTTACTGGTATGAACATCATCCTGAGCCAGTCGTTGAAGGTTAAAATGTCACTATCCTTTGGGATTTTCCAGTCAACCCTGACAGAGCGATCCAAACTTATCGACCAGACATAATCATTTAAGACAGGAAAAAAATACTTGTAGACTAATAGATGTTAGTGTTCCCACTGATAAAAATATATCTGTAAAGGAATTTGATAAACTAAGAAAATATAAGGACCTGGAAATTGAAATATAAAAGATGTAGCATCTTAAAACGAGAATTGTTCCTGTTATTGTACGTGCCCTTGGTATGATAAAAAAAGGGATGTCAAAAACATCTAGATAAGATCCCAGGAGAACCATGTCTCACAGAAATCGCCCCCCAAAATTGTACTGACAAGTACTTCCCACATGCTTAGAAAAACCCTATCCATTTAAATGTCTGTGATGTATTACATGAAGCTATTCCGCTACTTCCGCTCCCCAAGCTTTCAGTCATACAGTAACATCTCTTATCCTTCACTCGCCCCAGGACACTGGATGTGTCTCGGTAAGTGACTGTAACAAACATGCAGATTAAAAGTAAAAAAAAATCATTTCTACTATAGGCACAAGGCCTGAAATTTTAGGGGAGGGGGAATCGATTACATCGATTCCAGTACGCAACTGGTACTTATTTTACTGACCCCGATACCTGGCGACTGTGCCTGTGCGTGTCGGCCTAGGCCTTGGCTTCCTCAGGTGGTTTATCGCTTTGTATCACAACATTGACTCGATAGTTCGGGTGAATGGTTTCCTTTCGAAGCCGTTCTGCATCAGGCGCTCGGTTCGTCAAGGATGTCCGCTCTCACCACTTTTGTATGTGGTGGCTCTTGAGCCCCTACTGCGGAGGTTGAGTGGCATCCCGAGAGAACCAGGTTTAAAGGAGTTTGTTACAGTTTACGCGGACGATATCACTATCAGCGTAACCACAGTAGCA
>NC_068983.1:69563192-69566818 GCF_001194135.2 Octopus bimaculoides
CGAGCAGGGTGGCTGCAGTAGTCAAGACTTGGTCTTGGCGGTGGCTATCCCTGAAAGGGAGGGCAGAGGTGGGCAATGTGTTTATCGCAGCGGTCATTACCTACCACCTGACCGTCGTGCCCTGTCCGTATTCGTGGTTGATCAGGTTGGAGAGACAACTCTTTCAATTTTTGTGGAAGGGCAGGTCACTACTTGTGAAACGCTCTGTCTGTTGTCAAAAGCCGTTAAAGGGAGGTTTAGGGATGCCTTGGTTAATAATGCGCAGGTATGTGTTGAAGTTGAGGCATCTCTGGATTCTCCTGGATGATGAACGGGTGCGGTCTCCACTGGCCAGACAAATGTTTCCCGAGTTCAAAAGTTTTTACGAACAGGAAGCCTGGTGTTTTCGTAGACCGAGTTCGAGTAAATGGCATAAAGAGTGCCGTAAGGCCCTCTTGCTATTCCGGCGCTCGGGCAACGCCAGCGGTGGGGACTCTCCACGAATTTTATATAGTGAGTTGGTAGAGTCTGAATGTGACGATGGCCTGGGGGTGACTAGGTCTCGGGTGTATTTAACTGGACAGCCTGTTCCATCGTACATTCAGGTTGAGAACGTTGGACAACTTCCAAAAGTCCTTGACCTGGCAATGTTACAGAGGTGCCTTGCCCGTTTGGGATAAGCTCACAAGACATGGTAAGCGTCAGTCTCCGACCTGTCCAAGATGCTGGGGAGACAGGGAAACCGTCCTTTATGCCATTGTCCAGTGTCCGGAGATAACTGAGATGTGGGTTTATGCTGAACACCAGTTGTCCGGCGAAGGAAGAGTACGGCTGTCGACTGAGTCAATTATAAAAATTGATCCACCGGGAGTTTTAACAAACGAAGGTAAGAATTGTTTTCTCACGGTTGTAGCAATAGCGAAAGAAGCAGTAAAGAAGACTAGGATAAAAGGAATTAAGACAGGCAACTTTATCTCTGGCCACAGGTTACGTTCATTTTTTACTTTTCATTTGAAAGGGAAGATGTGGCTGTCGGAGAGTATGTTCTAAAAGGGATGGAAGCATGTTGCACGAGTGTTGTGCGTGCAAGGAACTGTGTGAATAGGCTATAAAAGAAGAAGAAAAAAAAGGTACCAGTGATAGATCGGGGCTTGTGGGGTTGGAGCGTGGCTTGATCATCGCTACATTTGTGTTGTCTCTGTATTGTTAATTTCATTCGATTTTCTTTTAATATTTTATATAATTTTTATATTCATATTCTATGTAAAATCATAAGGTACTTCTGATTCCAATCAATTGTTTTGTCCATTTCTGTGTTTAGCCCCCTGTGGGCAATAAAGAAATTGGTATATCAGCTGTCTTTATGTTCTGAGTTCAAATTCTGCCGAGGTCGGCTTTGCCTTTCATCCTTTCGGGGTCGATAAATTAAGTATCAGTTGCGTACTGGAATCGATCTAATCGATTGACCCCTCCCCAAAATTTCGAGCCTTATGCCTACCGTAGAAAAGAATATTGAGTAAATTGTAGAAGGTGGCGAGCTGGCAGAGTCGTTAGCACGCCAGGCAAAATGATGAAAGGCATTTCGTCCGTCTTTACGCCCTAAGTTCAAAATTCCACCGACGTCGACATTACCTTGCATCCATTCGGGTTAAATAAAATAAGCACCAGTTGAGCATTGATGTCAATGCAAACAACTAACCCCTTTTCCGAAATTGCTGGCCTTGTGCCAAAATTTGAAACCAATATCGAATAAATTGTTGCTTCCTATGTTGTAATAACAGAGAGGTCGTGAGTGAAAATCAAATGTAACTCATTCTACTTTCATATCGACTTCTCACTGTTCTGGTATTTATTTTGTACATGATACATACATCTCTCTTGACTACCGCATTTGCTGTACAGAATAATTTACCAAATAACTCAATAGAAGTGTGTGATATAAGTACATATTGAATAATAACAGCTTCCAATCCACTGTTTGTATTGACTGCAGTATTATCCAATGAGTAGTTGCTATTTTAACATGGTGGGATGTACTTTAAGGAAGATTTGGATGCTGTCTTTGGCTGATAGAACAACACCGAAAAGCAATGGTGGAGAACTTTGGAGTATTGGTAGCAAATTGCAAATACAAAAAAGGAAAAGAAAAATAAACTTGTGATGGCGCATATATGCTTAGAAAAATAAGGAATCTTTAATTTCATAAATTCCTATAGTGCATATAAATCCATATTAATGTTTGCTTGAATTTCAGAAAGGGGGAACCGTTATCATTATATACTGATATAGTAGAATTAGTGTCCTCTCTTTGGTTTCAGGCGTTGTACACTGTGGTGTTCTTCAGGCGTCTGACATATTCGGTAACATTCTCAAATTTTCAAAATCCGAACCTTTTATGGAACCCACAGATGTTAATTGCTTCCATTCCGTTTTTCCTCATACTAGCGAGCATTCTCCAGTTAGTCATTATAATTGTGACAACATTTGCACGTTCTACTCGAACAAGAGTATGTATAGTTTGACTGATATTGGGATTGAACTTATATTCACTTGCTAAACTACTTCGTGTGGCACTTAATTAAAGCTTATGATCACTATTCACTACCCCATTTCCCCTTATAACAATTAAGTAGTGGAAATTAGGAGTTTTAACTTTTTTTATTTTATTCATGTATTTATTTTATGGTCGTAGTTTTTAATAGCTTTTCTTAATTAAAGACTCTCATGTAATGTTAATCTTTTACAGTCACCTTATCTTCCAGTCTGGTTCCCTATCATTTAATTAAAATGTTACAGTGCATTAATTAATCAGAAAGATTAATTATTTAAATACCAAAACACCAAAGATGTCACAAAATGTTTTACATTCAGGGGAACTTAAAAACATCTTAATGAGAAATTATTATTATTATTATTGAGTGAGAGAACTGCACACGCCATCAAAGTGACACTAGGATATAAATATACATTGCCCAATACACCCGTCATAACTACACGTCTGTTAAGGGTACACCAGACACATGCATCATAACCATATGTGCGCGATATGCTGACTGCATTTCAAGATAAACAGCGCATGACCTTGCAAGTGGGGTCCCAGTTAGAATTTTCTTCAGGTCGTGTAGCCCATTCTGCTAAAAAGGCACCTAAATAAGAATTGTTTAAAGATGATGAACAAAACACCCATGTTTCCAGGGGTGAATTATTCAAACCTCAAAGAATTCCTCTCAATACGTGGCTATGATGCTCTTTCACTACTTCTGCTTGTGATCAGAGATGCACATATTGTCAGCCACTAAAGGACATGCTCATGTGGAGGGGACGCGTTCCAATGGTCAGGCGGGCAGTCTGTTGCCAGCATCCTCTGAGTGTCGGATTAGGTATGCCGTGGCTCCTAATGCGCAGACACGCTCTTAGGTTACGCCACCTGCGTGTGTGGGCTCCGTTTGTGAGGCTCGTCTTTCCGCAGCTCGTCTCCTTGACGGAGCTGCAGTCCTGGGTGAAGAAAAGACCGAGACTGGGCGCCTGACACCTAGAATGACGGCAAGCGCTCAGAACCCTCTACAAGTCGGGCAATAGGATCAGTGGATGTTCCGCTTTAGAAATTTATAGAGGATTAGTGGCGGGGAAGTGCGACGACATTCTCG
>NC_068983.1:69568682-69570050 GCF_001194135.2 Octopus bimaculoides
CATTTGCTATCTTGTGAACAATATTTCGACATCTCGCGTGTCTTCCACTGGTTCAAAAAATAAATTTGTCAATCTACTTCATTTTGGTTAATATAGAAAGGATTGCGGTAACTCCTCCTGAAGATATAGAGTCAAAATTAAAAGAAGAGTGCCATTTGCTATCTTGTGAACATTATTGTTCACAAGATAGCAAATGGCACTCTTCTTTTAATTTTGACTCTATATCTTAAGGAGGAGTTACCTCAATCCTTTCTATATTAACCAAAATGAAGTAGATTGACAAATTAATAATAATAATAATAATAATACTAGTAATTATTATTATTATTTATGCTATTGTTGCTTTGTTTTATACGATCTGTTGCAAATCTCACCCAGAGGCCTCAAGTAATAGCAACTTGGATGTTTTACTGTTGCTGTTATTTATGATTGGCATTGATATATTCGAGGGAAAGGAGACCAGATTCTGAGAACTAAAACTCTGTTAAATCTGTAAATGATTATTATTATTATCATTATTATTATTATTATTATTATTATTGCCTCTTCCAAAAATAATTTTCGAAAACTGAAAATGTCGGTCTGAAGTGTTGAATGTTCAGGATGTAATTTACTTGGCATGAAATAAATGTCCCACTTTAAAAGGTCAGCGACAGAAGAACGGGCAGTTAACACTGAACAGTTCTATATTCATGCTATTAATTACAATTTTATATATTGTAACATATATATTAGAGCTTTCAGACTATTATCTATCATATCCCGCCACCGTTTCCATTAAATATTTAGGTTGTTGTTCTTGTTGTTATTGTCGTTGTTCTTATTTTAATCCCATTATTATATCCCTGATCCAGTAGTGCTGTGATCAAATGTATTACAGCTGTAACATCGGTGTTTTTAGGGGTATCTTGGAGCATTATCTAATGTGTCTCTTCTGCTTTAAGGCTGTAAGATATGGTCAGAGGGAGATATGGCAGATCAAATGTACATATGCCTGTCTGTCTTTCCATCCATCTATCCATCCATCCATACATACATACACACCACATCCATAAGCGCGCGCGCGCACACGCACACGCACACGTACACACACACACACACACACACACACACACACATTAATGTTTGTTTTTATGCTCATTTATAATAAAAAACATTTTTACCTTAATCTTACGAGTTACACTATACTTTTGTAGAGTACAAAGTAATTATTCTGAAACAAGAATGTTGTTGATAGAGACTTCGAAGTTTCGGCCTGCCAAGCCATCGTCGTCCGAAACTTGGGGGCAGACTTCTGATCCAAGTATTTTTAGCCATGACCTTTCAGTCTTGATCCTTTTTAAAGGAAACCAAAGAATATATTATTTA
>NC_068983.1:69570478-69572850 GCF_001194135.2 Octopus bimaculoides
CTATCTATCTGATTGCTATTTCAGCTAGTTCAGCGACCACCACGTAGAGACTTCCTTGTTGCCTCGAAGAGGATCAGTGGATGAATTATGTAGCACATAGCTTGCTAGTTCGTAGGTATAGAAACCGATCTAGTAGCAATAGAAGATAACGAAAAGATGCAGACATTGATAGACTATAACGACTGTAGCCTGTTGGTGAGTGAATGTCTGTTACTCAATCAGATAGGATATTTGTGAATAGCAGAAGCAGAAGTAGAAGTATAATCCCAGATACATGAGCAGTACTATAAAATTTGGTACACATGTACCGTGTCAAGCTCTGGCTTTCAAACTCTTTTAGTTTCGATGTGCACTGGAAATTAAATAGAAAAATTGCTGCCACACTTCGCATATAACTATTTATTAAACTTTAAAATTCAGAAAGAATATATAGAAATCTATTGCCTACCTTCTTTTATTCATCGTAGTTGTATATAACAAAATTAAGAACATGTTCTGCAGACGCCCAAGCATTATATTATTATCTTTTATTATTATTTTTATTTGTTCGGCCAAGCTGGAGCAACACTGTGGAGGGTTTTAGCCGAAAGAATCGACCCCCAGTACTTCCTTTATTTTTAAAACCCTGGTACTTATTTTATCGGTTTTCTAATGTTGAATCGCTAAGTCACGGGGACTTAAACCAACACCGGTTGTCAAGCGGTGGTGGGGGCAAGCACAAACGGAAATACATACATGCGTGGCTGTGTGGTAAGAAGCTTTCTTCCCAACCAGATGGTTTTGGGTTCAGTCCCACTGCGTGGCACCTTGGGCAAGTGTCTTCTGCTATAGCCCTGGGCCGACCAAAGGCTTGTGAGTGGATTTGGTGGACGGAAACTTCGACAAAATAGATCGATAGAATAAGTACCAGGCTTAAAAAAAGAATTACTGGGGTTGATTCATTCATTCGACTAAAGACACACACACACGCACACACACACACACAAATTAAGGTTGTACTCTAGCTTGGTTGCAGTCTAAGGACTGAAGCAAGTTGTTGTGTCGACGCCCCCAAGCGAAGAAGTAGGATCGCCCAAGACATATAAATAGAGGTAGTCTAGCTGTGGTAGAGCTGTTCAGTAGCTGTTGAGTAGCAATCGAGCAGAGATCATCCGAATGTGCTAGATAGCAGTAGCTTGAGACATAACACAAGTAAAAGACAAATATACCGGATTTCTTTCAGTTTCTGTCTATTAGATCCACTTTCAAGGTTTTGGTCGGCCCGAGAAGACAGCTGCCTGAGGTGTCACGCACTGGAACTAAACCTAGAACCATGTGGTTGGGAAGCAAATTTCTTACCACACAGCTATGCCTGCGTCAACAGAATGGGTTAAAAATAAAACCAAAGAAGAAAATCCATATCCCATCTCGATACATGTAGTACTACACCGTTTGGAAACCAATGGTATGGAGGCTTAAGTACTCATGAAAGCCAAAATATTTTCTCGCTATGGAGAGAAGAAAAAACCTTTTAAACCTAGTTTTAGCTGATAATTTGTAAGTCTCCTAAGCCTTAAGTTTCGACTAGAGGAAAAGGAATTCTCTTCTACCGATGTTGTCGTCGTATTTTAGTCCCAGGTTAACCCCTGATCGAGCAAACTTATGACAAAAGAATCTAGTCGTGACTATCGTGCCTTTTTTCCTATGTCAGGAACCCTTGACTGATGTTCTCTAAGATCTTGGGATGTGATTTGAGGGAAATTTGGAGATTTGGTTGCTATTTCTTGCAGGGCGAGTGACCCCTTTGAGTTTTCCTCGTTAGCTCATTCATTCCTATGTTGTGTAACACGTTACTTCAACCATTTACAGTTTCTCGTCCATGCAACACTCAAAAACACAACAGTATTGCAACTGTTTATCATGTTGATTTGAACTACCTAATGGTACCTATCTAAAAATGGATCATTTAAGATTTAAGCATTTAAAAAGAAACATATCTAATTCGTAGGCATGAAACTGTTTTTGGATAACAGAAATATGTATTTATCTATGACGTGTAAGTAAACCTACAGGAATCTTTCTGTGGGATGGACAGCAGAATAACTTAATTTGTTTCGCCGATCATTGCCAGCTCATCAAGAATTGTGCTTACTTCCTCCCATCTAGAAAGTAGAGAGAGAGAGAGAGAGAGAGAGAGAGAGAGAGAGAGAAAGAGAGAGAGAGAGAGAGAGAGAAAACATTAATTAGCAATGCTTATTTAATGAACTAAAGTACCGAGACAGCGTGTATGATAAACATACTTTAGCCTCGTCTGTGTAAATAAAGACTAGACATAGTTAAATCACAGAGTTCTCTCCTTGTTACTCACTCTAGTTGTCTGTCACTCTCTCTCT
>NC_068983.1:69573298-69578056 GCF_001194135.2 Octopus bimaculoides
CTCTCTCACGCGCGCTCTCCCTCTCTCTCTCTCACCCTCTCTCTCACGCGCGCTCTCCCTCTCTCTCTCTCCCCCTCTCTCTCACGCGCGCTCTCCCCCTCTCTCTCTCTCTCTGCAGAACGGAGTTAAGGACGGCTCGACTAGTTTCACCTGATTATTACCAGTTCATCGGAAGGATTGACTTCATCCGTTCTAATTATACTTTGTTGAAATCGCTTTTACAAGGACGCTAATTTAAATCGATATCATGGCCTTTTTTTTTCTTTTAGATCCTCCATGCTTGAGGAGAAAGATGTGACCATGAATCTATTTACTATTTAAAGCCTGAAAGAAAGCTATAAGTAAATAAATAATTAAATAAATAAGTAAAAAGGCTTCTATTTATATTGACTGGTGATGGTTCCGCCAGTTTCACACACACAATTCATGCAAATAAGGTTCTGTACATTAAAAAAAAAGTTTCATATGTAACTAAAGCTAATTGTGTGGATGCTTCCATTTAACATTGAAATTTTATGCATGATGGTGAATTCTATTTTAGACTGTATTGCAAGCTGTGCATTCAACACACCAATACTCATGCACATACATATACGTACACATAAAACATTCTTCATACATACTATATACATACATACACATACATACATACATACATACATACATACATACATACATATATACACACATATATACACACATACATACACGCACACATACACACACATACATACACGCATACATACACACACATACATACATACATGCAAACATACACACATACATACATACATACATACATGCATATGTACATAATTGGCTGTATCCTTACCTTTTTTATCTTCCACAGTCAGGCTATTTCGTATTTAAGATTATATACATCTACTTTTTTCACCATCTTTCTTAATTATTCTGGAGCCAAATGGGCATGCAACATTAATTACAGAGCACGTGGTTTACCTTGTCCACCGGCTTCGTATGCTCAAGCATCTGGTCCGTTTGGATTGGGAAATTCCACAGGATTTTGAAAGTCTCCGACTCAGTCACTCTCTGTGGTTCGTGTTCGTTACCACGTCTTTTCTCTTTTTACCCCCACTTATCACAGTTTTCAATGCAGCACTTTCGCTACCTAATCATGTAGCCACAACTTATATTGGTTTTGGGCAAGTCGAGGGAATTCATTCACTATATGGGCAATAGTTTCGTCAAATCCATTATAAATTCGGCACAATATAGTCACTTACTCATTTCTAAGGTTGACTCTCCAATTTGTGTCCAAAGCTTGGTTATATATGTATATATATATACGGATATATGAATACACATACATGTGGAAATACCAATATACATATAATATGAGCATGTTATAATAGATATATACATACATATGTATTATATGTGTGTGTGTATGTATTATATGTACGTACGTATATATATGTATATATATATATGTTTATTTATATATATGTATATATATGTGTGCATCTGTGTAAATATATATATATATATATATATATATATATATATATATATATACACACATACGCACGTGTGTAGGCATGTATATGCATCTATCTATCTGTCTGTCTGTCTGTCTATATTAGGTCATCCCATTAATAATGCAATTTTTTCAATTGCATGAACTAAAAGTCGGAGGGGGATGATATAAGCTACCTGCATCAACTTGCTATAAAAGCAGGTAGTAATTTTATCTTGTAATTATTCTTAGTGCAGGTTTTGAAAAGTGCAGTTCGATTTTAACAGTTATTTTTTCATAACTATAATGGAAGTAGCAAAGGAGCATATTCACAATATTTTGATTTTATGAATTCAATAAAGGTAACAACGCAACGGAAAGTGCGAGGAATATTAATGCAGTATATGGAGATCGGTCAATAAGCATAAGCCAGTGTCAATGGTGTTTCCAGAAATTCCGAGCCGGAAACTACAGCCTAGAAGACGATCCTCATTCTGGAAGATCTGTAGAACTCGACGAGGACGTCCTGCAGACCCTGATGGAACAAAATCCCATCGTAACTGTTGAGGAGCTAGCAGAAAAGCTTGGATTTGGTCATTCAACCATTCATCGACGCCTGAATACCATCGGAAAAGTCAGAAAATTTGGTCAATGGGTTCCTCACAAACTTTCCTTGTCTAATCGCAGCAGAGATTGAATGTGTGCTCTTCTTTGCTGTCACGTCTCACGAATGAACCTTTTTTAGGACAGAATAGCGACTGATGACAAGAAATGGGTTCTCTATAAAAATGTTAAGTGCCGAAGACATTGGGTAGGGAAAGGAGAAACACCGGCACCCCAGACTAAAGAAGGTCTTCACCCACGTAAGGTGTTATCTGTTTGGTGGGATATGAAAGGTTTAGTCCATTTTGAACTTTTAAGCCTAAACCAAAACGATAACAAATGAGATCTACTGCGAGAAGCTTAAGCGGCTTAAGTTAGCGCTTAAAGAAAAACGACCATCTTTGGTTTCAAGACGAAAGGTGTTCTTCCATCAGGATAATGTCCGGCCACATACAGTGAGGATGACATTCCAAAGGCTGGAGCAGTTTGAATGGGAAACGATATTCGCCGGACATTGCCCCATCTGATTATCATTTATTTCGCAGTCTTCAAAATCATTTGGGTGGAAAAAATATGAATTCTGTGGACGATGTTAGAACTGTACTGGAGGAGTATTTTTCGTCACGGACAAGTGAATTTTGGAAGAAGGGACTTGCAAGTCTCTCAGATAAATGGAAGAGCATTGTAGAAAATGAAGGAGTGTATATTTTAGATTAAAAAATAACTTTATCTTAATTTTGAAAAATAAAAGAAGTATAAAAAACCGCATTATTCATGGGATGACCCAATATATATAAGCAGATAGATAATGGTTTTCATTATTGTTGATGGTAATGGTGCTTAACCCTCGGTGTACCCTGATCGAGCAGATCAATGGTCAAAGATATTCCAGCCGTTTTTTTTGTGTATCAAGAACTAAATTGTTCGTTGCATCTTGCTCTATTTATTTTCGCTTAGCCTCCAATTAAGCAAACCTACGAACAAAGGCGTTCTGGTAATGACCATTTTTTAAATCGAAAGTGGTAGAATTGATTTAAGGGAGTCGTGACAGTGATTTTGAACAGGATGAGCGTCTTCTTTGAGGCTCCCCCATTTCCTCACTCGGAGCGGATATATTTCCCGCCTTTAATTGAAAATTGGTAAGGCAATCAGACAGGAACGTGCAATCTCTGAGAGAAGCTAGGCAAAACCTACCCATATTTAAAGCTGTTGCTTAATTGCTTAACTATAGCAGCAATAACAACAACTAAACAACAACAACAACACTTATTTAGTGTGACTGATTTTGTAGTCGAGGTGTGTGGATTAAATAAGTAACAAGGACAGCAATTTCTTCTTGGGTGTAGGCTAACAAAATAAAAAAAAATATAGACATGAAAATATATAGAAATATATGAAAATACATAGAAATATATAGAAAAAATATACAAATTAGTTTTCTGATAAACATAGACGGTTATGGTTAGGCAAACAACATGTGGCATATTCCAGGATAATTTGCTATCATTCTCAATAGATCAATGAAATTATGACAGTTGAAAAGACTGCAGAACTTGATAGATAATTAGTCATAATTGTGGAATTTTCCTTATTCCGAAGAACGAGAAATTTGTTTTTTCCCTTTTTATTTTATATGTAATTATGACGTCACAGACAGTTTGATCATCATGAAGCAACGCAAATTATAGACACGCGCTTAGGAAACAGAAATAAATGTCACTCATCTAAAAATACAACACTCTTCTTTTGATTTCGGTCCTGCAATTGAGTCTTACTAGGTCTCCAAATATAAAGGTTTCATCGAACATATCTACATCAGGACATATTTCAAGTTCTTATTTTATCGGGCTCTATTTGCTGATCTATTAAGTTATGATTCATAATAGGACACATCGTAAAAGGTATGGATATTACACACACACACACACACACACACACACACACACACACTGGTTATATTAATTCATTTAAATAGTTGTTAAGCAATGACACTACGCAGCCTATCAAATGTTGGGAACTCCGAGGTGCATTCCAGAAGTTTTGAGACTTTGTTTTAGGAGAGGCAATTATAACTGTTCTAAATTGTTGTAATTTTAGAATTTCATTACTCTATATCTAATAAGCTGACTTGCTAACTTTTGCTATTCCAGCTCGAAGTAGACGACTGTAACAGCGCTTTGAACACACTCTGCTAAACACTGCTCGTCACCGCTGATTAATTTGCATTAAAGCAGTCGGGACGTTTGGAAGCTCGCTATGCAATAAAGTTTTGTGTTAAACTGGACAAAGACGCTACGAAAATCTATGAAATGGCTCTAGAGTGCTTATAAATGAAGCTTTTGCTGGCACAAAAGATTAAGGATGGTAGAGAGGAAGTGAGAGACGATGAGAGGTGCGGGAGGGAGAGTGACATCAGAACATCAGAGCTGGTTGAGAAAGCTCGCAATTTTCCGGATGATAGTCGTATGTCTGTAAAGAAAATAAACTCACTATTTGGAGTTGTGACTGAACACCGATCTGGGGGCAACCAGATCGAACTGTCTCAAGTGTAACTGCCCGAAACAGTAAGGACTTCTGGTAACTCGACTGAGGAAAGAAGGCCACGAATGACCCGTCTTTTTTTCCCTGTCCTTCTGATTGTTGTTTCTTCTGTCCGCCTTTGTATTGTCTGTCTGTCC
>NC_068983.1:69579488-69580823 GCF_001194135.2 Octopus bimaculoides
ATATATATATATATATAAGCATTAAATAAAAGCTCAGAGACAGTACTTAGATGGAAAACTTTTTAGGAAAATCAAAAACCAAAAACAATATTCAAATTATGGGTGATTTTAGTGCACACCATCTTTTTGGGAATCTCAACATCAGATAAAATCAAAACGTAAAAGGAGACTATCGTCTGAAGACTATGAATAAATATAACTTTATTTTACACGCAGTCCTAGATTCCCCAGCCAATAGACAGTTTAATCGTCGTACCTCAACAATAGATCATTTGTCGTCTTCTTTATCAGCTGCTTGTTTAATAGATAACTTGAAATTAGACTATAAAGTGGATCTAGCCTCGGTTCAGGTCACTTGTACTTTAACCTAGCCAGTCGAGTATATCCAAGAAAATATATCTATTTCAGAGGATTTACTGCACAGAATATTTAGCAGTATATCCAATCAGTTGGAGATCTAAAAATAAATCTACAAATATTTATAGACAAAATTTAAAATGCAATTACTGTGAGAGCTTCTATTAACTATTTCAGTCTGGATAAAAACAACAACAGACTAGTGATAAAGATAATAATAAAGTATTGTAAAACTAAGAATTAAAACATCTAAAAGACAAGATGATCCTATCATTACAAGAATGGAAATCCCATCCAATGGATTCTAATGAAAAATATAAAGAAATATGTACAAAAAAAACAATGATTTAAAAAGCAAATAAAATAAGTCACAAAGGATTTCTGGTGAAGTGAAAATAATCTGGAGTACGTCTGTGATACATGTAATGTATATAATTCAATGATGGAACCAATTCTTTCGAAAGCAAATAAAAAAACTATTAATATATTAATCAGAATAATGAAGTTATCGCAGCCACTTCTGAATTCTCATAGTTATTCGCAGAAACGTTTATTTTTTTAATTTTGCAGAAACGTTTATTTTTTTAATTTTTCGTTAAAAAAAAAAAACATTAGCAAAAAAGAGAACGTTATTCCTCTCAGTCCAAGTATAGATTTTCCTGCTTTTGTTAAACATGAGTTATTATCTGCTAAAGATGATTAAAAAAAGAAGAAACAGCAACCAGTTTAGATGAAATATCTATTTTAATCATGGAGTATAATACAAGAAATAGAGCTAAAAATTTCAACAGGAGTTGCTGTATGGTAAATAGCTTGCTTACCAACCACATGGTTTCGGGTTCAGTCCCACTGCGTGGCACCTTGGGCAAGTATCTTCTACTACAGCCCCGGGCCGACCAAAGCCTTGTGAGTGAATTTGGTAGACGGAAACTGAAAGAATTTCGTCGTGTGTATATATATATATATATATATATATAT
>NC_068983.1:69580836-69584543 GCF_001194135.2 Octopus bimaculoides
TGGCAGTTCGGCAAAAGGGAAAGATAGAATAAGTACTAGGCTTACAAAGAATAAGTCCTGGGGTCGATTTATTCAACTAAAGGCGGTGCTCCAGCATGGCTGCAGTCAAATGACTAAAAGGAATAAAGGAATAAAAAGAATAAAAGAATTAGATTTATGAACATTTTCTTAGACCTTTACAATATCAAAACCAAATAAAGATAATTGCCATTCAAATCGATCATAACGATCTCTAGCTCTAAGTAATAAATCTAAAATTTTGTAGAAAATAATAGGCAATAGACTATCTTACTTGGGATGAAAAATTAGTTTTATACTTAAATACTTAATACAAAAATGGGCTTTAGATTGCATCAGGATTTTGGAATATTTGATGCAGAATGGTTAGGATTGATAAACATCTTCAGATTAGGAATACCAAAGAAAAATGTATTTATACGCCGATAGTCTACCGAACCTTGAACTGTTTCAATATAAAAGGGATACCGGATTTAAAAAGTTAAGGAGATTCTTCAAAAACTGGATAAATAAACAAATAACAATTATTTGAGTACCTGGTCTCAGATTTTAAGGGGAAGAGGAAAGAAGATGAATTAGCAAAAGAGGGACAGATAAAGGGTAGATAAGGACTACATTTCAAATGGAAAAAATATTGGGGAAAATCAAAGGAGAAACTACTAATCTTTAATCTTCTATTGCCTCAGCCAAATCTAAGACAGTGAGTTGTCATAACTGTTAGCACGCCGGCGGAAAATGCTTAGCTGCATTTCTTACGTCTTTACGTTCTGAGTTCAAATTCGACTTTACCTTTCATCCTGTCGGAGTCGATAAAATAAGTGCCAGTTAGGTATTTGACCAACTTACTCCTCCCCCTCAAAAACTGCTGGCGCTGTGCCAAAATTTGAAACCATTATTTCAGTCAAGTCACTGCCCGAAATATTTGGGAAGGAGGAGGCCAGTCGATTAGATCCATCCCAGTACATAACTGGTACTTAATTTATCGACCTCGAAAGGCAAAGTCGACCTCGGCGGAATTTGAACTTAGAACGTAAAGACAGACGAAATACTGCTAAGCATTTCGGCCAGCGGCTAACGTTTCTTAATTTTTTATTATCCATAAGGACATACATAGAAGGGACCTGCACAATGAAATCGAATGATTTTACATGAAATGCGATTGGGTCCTTTTAAAAATTCTAAATACATTATATATAATACGGATGGTGATAGGACACAATAAGACATGACAGATGGAGTGGAGGCGGTTTTATAACGGACCCCACGAAACCTGGGTTTTTAAACCATATCGCATTCACGCGGAGCCTTTCATGCCCAACATTCGTGCGACATTCTTCCATCTTTTTTCAAACATGTCTTCAGTCAAACATCTCCTCTCCAGCCCTATTTGCCTTTTAGGTGGAAGATGAAAAAATTAACCAGATTAGGGTCAGAGATGAAGGTGCCTGACCTTATTCCTTTCATTCTTGTCCTCCATATAATCTAACAAAGGTTCAAAACTTAACAACAAATGGCAATAATAACAATAAATAAAAATAACAATTACTAACCAAATTCTCGCAAAGACAAATTAACCACAGCATGCTAACGTTTCTTATTTCTTTATTGCCCACAAGGGGCTAAACATAGAGGGGACAAACAAGGACAGACAAAGGGATTAAGTCGATTACATCGACCCCAGTGCGTAACTGGTACTTAATTTATCGACCCCAAAAGAATGAAAGGCAAAGTCGACCTTGGCGGAATTTGAACTCAGAACGTAACGGCAGACGAACTACCGCTAAGTATTTCACCCGGCGTGCTAATGTTTCTGCCAGCTCACCGCTTTGTATAAAATGTTTATTAAACACTGTCCAAGGTATAAACACAGGCTTTGTCTGGAACAGTCCATATTCCTTTGAGTTATATTTTATCATGAATAAGTCGTGTGGAATTACCTTTCTGTTCTAGAAAACACTAAGAAAAACATCTGGCATTCCTTGCTTCAATACTAAAGTTACCAGTTTGATTGAGAACCATTTTAAAAACGGTCATCAAAAAGGCTGGGGGTACAATTCTTTTTCGAGGATTTACCAAACCATAAATAAGATCTTCCAATTCATGGAGACATCGAGGATTTACCAAACCATAAATAAGATCTTCCAATTCATGGAGACAACAAAAATATTTAACGACAGAAACATTTAACCGTTCTTTTCACTTCTTTTCCTTTCTTTCTAATTCTTGGGTGTTTTTTTTTTCAGTTTATTTTTTCGTCAGTCTGTCATGGCTTACCAGTTTTACACGGACGTTTAAACTGATTAAATAAATATTTTAAAGAGACATTTTTTAAATAATGTAATTAACGAAAATGATTTGAACAAATATTTAAGGATTCAGAGCTGTTTGTTTTTCTTGTCGACAAAAATTGGCACTGAGGGTTTTCGCCCATTTGATAACGTGTATGTATGCATGACCGTTAGTTTGTGTATGCAAGTTTGCGCGTGCGTTCTTGTGTTAAATGAATGAATATATGGATTCTCAAATTTGTTGAACACAAAAAACAGAACTACATTATGTTCGTGTCTTCCTCATTTGTTGCTGCTGCGGCTGCCGCTGCTGCTGTTGTTGTTATTGCTTAACATATGGTCAATGGCGTTCCAACCGCAACCATCTCATCTATTTTCTCTTATATATACTTCTAAGACTAATTTATTCAGTGTGTTCATTTTTTTTTTTCATAAACTGATGTGTGGAAGATTTAACTGTCATTTCTAGCAGACCACACGATTTGGAAGAGGTTCCCTCGTTGTCTCACGCTCCCTCATTTACATGAATATAGATATTTAGCCTTACTTCTGCTTTGTTATTGTAATATAAGTTAAGTTCAGCTTGATATGATGGAGTAGAATTCGAATAGAAAGTACTCTAATGTGCCCACACTATTTTTTGTACCGCAACACGTAATCTAATTCTACCTACTTTTCGACGACAGAAAGATATGATAGGAGGGGAAATATTGCTGTTATTCACTACAGTTTGAGCGACCAGGTAAAGACCGCCATCTTCCTTTCGCATCAGTTCTCTGTAGCATAAGTAATCTAAGTGAAATGAAGTGAAATGGCGATATTTAAACTGAAACCATATCGTATACTTGAGCTCATATCCACAGACACACTGTACATTGCTGACTTTATGCATAAAATATTCGGGCGAGGCATTTATTTACTTAACTTTGTAGGAAGAAATCAGACGATATTTATGATTCCATTGCAAATGACTTAACAATCGATTATTAGAGAAATGTTATAAGACTACTCATGAAATTTAATGTCCTACATTTATCGGATCGCTATGCGTTCCTGTCAACAATATGCCATTACTTTGTTTCTTTCCTTTTCAAAGTTTTCTCAAATTTCTTTTTTAGTGTATAATCAATATTACAATGAAATTACAACAGTTACATACTATAAAATTATAAAAGAATTAGGTTTTCTTATTGTGTCTGTTGATAGCATATGTCGTCTGCTTTGTCTTCTTTTGGTCACACATCACCCACCCACCAACCCGCTAACCAACCAACCAACTAACCAACCAACTAACCTACCTACCTACCTACCTACCTACCTAGTTCGTTACAAAGGTTGCTTCTGTCACTTGTAGCTAGTATATGTACACAAACACATACACACATACATGTGTATATATAT
>NC_068983.1:69584643-69585346 GCF_001194135.2 Octopus bimaculoides
TGTGTGTATATTTTTTGTGCGTGCGTGTCTGTGTATATTGTGTATGTGAGAGGTATGTGTGCGTGTGTGCATATGTGTGTATGTGTGTACGTGTATGTGTGTATATGTGTGTGTTTGTGTATGTGAGAGGTGTGTGTGCGTGTGTGTATGTGTATGTGTATGTGCGTGCGTATGTGTGAGAGCGTAAGGATGTGTGCCAGGTATGTGTGTTATTTTGTGTGTGCACTCCTGTGTGTGTGTGTGCGCATGTGTATGCGGCTGTGTATGTACGTGTATGTAGGCGTGCGCGTATATATATATGTGTGTGTGTGTGTGTGTGTATAGGGCTGTGTAAGGTATATATATATATGTGTGTTGTTGTTGGCACTCCGTCGCTTACGACGTCGAGGGTTCCAGTTGATCCGATCGACGGAACAGCCTGCTCATGAAATTAACGTGCAAGTGGCTGAGCACTCCACAGACACGTGTACCCTTAACGTAGTTCTCGGGGATATTCAGCGTGACACACTGTGACAAGGCTGACCCCTTGAATTACAGGCACAACAGAAACAGGAAGTAAGAGCAAAAGTTGCGGTGAAAGAGTACAGTATAAATATATATATGTATACATATATATATACATATATATATTTATATATATATGTATGTATATATATATGTATATATATATATGTGTATGTATATATAAGATCGGAAGAGCGTC
>NC_068983.1:69588512-69590351 GCF_001194135.2 Octopus bimaculoides
ATATATATATATATATATATATACTCATGTAGCAAGTATATGTTCACAGTTTGCTTGTATTGAAGAATTATCTCATATTGTACTACAACATTGCTTTGCACCAACTGTTTACATTCACTTACAATAGTTTCGTGGACTATTTACAGATAATGAATTTTTTCACATTTTCCACTGTTGGACTCACTTTCTTTAGACCTTCTAAAGACTTGCATTTTCAACTGTCAGAACTGTTTGCAATGGTTTTCAACTGCTCTTACGAACTTTCGCTTATTCTCAGTTGATGTATTGTACATTTTTCTTTGACACTGTTATGCTCATATTTTCTTTTTTTTCCCTCATTGCATTTCCATTTTGTACATATTTATCTTTTTACCATTTGTTGTACATTTTTCTTTCTTACTACAGTTTTTCTTTTTTTGCTATTTTTGTACCTTTCCTTCGCAGTCACTATATTGGTCCGAGGGTAATTGTAGCAAGTATATGTTCGCAGTTTGCTTCTCTACCATTAAATAGGCGAATATCGGTTCATACGCTGTTTTCTACGTGTGATCACATAACCTGGTCACGTGGTGGCAGATACATCGATCTAGCCTTCTAGCTTTACGCGGGCTAACCATCCCATCACGTGACAAACCAGCCGAGTGCGGGGAAATTTATGTCTGTTCGTTGGAGTCCATCATCAGCCATATAAGGAAAAATCTTCCCGCTACTCTTTAGTGAGGTGGGTTTGCGCGACCGAGTTCGGATCTCGGCAGAGAGGAAGTTCATTCCGCAGATAACCTTCGATGCGTACGTCAGTTCCTGTCTTCCAGCAGAAGTCATGTCGCGTATTTGTTTTCCTGTTCTATTCAAGTACCAACTGCATGAGATACCGTATGTATATTTTCTGACAGTAACATTCAAGATGTATTCCATCAAGCTTGCCGTGTCAATGATCTTTAACGGGTTGAATAAATCGTCGCATTTAATTCGTCTGCTTTCCTCGTTCATGCACACGTACGCTGGAACTCAAACCAGCGTAATTCATCAACTCAACTTCAATCGTTAAACGCGAAAAGTCAAAGACTTTTTCATTCTTTCCGAACGTCAAACCAATACATCTGATTGTTTTCTCACCTGTCGTTTGTTTTCATATTCTTTCAGTTTCCGTCTACGAAATCCACTCACGAGGTATTGTTCAGCTCAAGGCTATAATAGAAGACACTGACCTAGGAGGAACTGACCTAGCTTTTTTCTCTTGTGTGTATTGAGGGAATGTTTGCTGTCTTAAGAGACAATATGACTGGCTAGCTGGGGTGGGAGGAAAGAAGAGTTAAGAGGGATTTTTTGATTTTGGGTTGGTCTGTGAGCTAGTCTGTCATGGTTCACTGGTTTTTGGGACTGGTTTTGTGCACATCTCTATGTGTGTGTGTATATATGTGTGTTTGTGTCCGTGTGTGTGTGTGTGTGTGTGTGTGTGCCATTTTTATTGGTCCCAGAGTTTATTGTGGAATGTGTATATGAGTATGTGTATGTTTTATCTATGGTAGGATGGTGTGTGTATATGTGTGCACGTTTGTATAAGTGTGTATGTGTGTGATTGGTATTTGTTAGGGTGTTGTGTGTGTGTATGTGTTGTTCGTGTGTGTGCGTGTGTGCGTTCGTGAGTGCGTGTGTATGTGTGTTTGTGTGTTTTTTGTGTCGGTGGGGATATTAGGTGTGTGTACGTGAGAGTGTCCGTATATCTCTTTGTCTGAGTATGTATGTGTTGTTTTAATCGTCCTTGTGGTGTGTGTGTGAGAGAGCAACCGTATGTATGTGTGAGGGTGTGTACGTATGTGTGCGTATGTGTGTGTATGT
>NC_068983.1:69595150-69597879 GCF_001194135.2 Octopus bimaculoides
TGCTAGCAACCTCCTTTTTAAGTGTCACCCTCTTTCAAACATTGTACAATTGGAACGCCTATCAAACTCATAATACGGATTAAGTGAGTTTAAAAATGAAGTTAAAAATAAAGATAGTTTATTATTCATTACAACTAAATGATTAAAGTTTTAATCATCTCAGACTCTGAAGATATAATACAAACAGAACTCCTTCCTTTCTATGGGTTTCCATTTATTTGTGGACCACATTATACCACATGAGAAAAAAAAGGACACAACCCACTTCCTCCAAAAGCAACTAAGTACACAAATCGGTTGTTGAATCAGTAATAGCTACTCAGTGCATTTGTCGAGCTAGTCAGACTCATCGACAGGTATGATGAAGGCTATGTTTTGCTGAAAAGGTCACAACAACACCTAAACATATTCAGAGAACTGTTTCTTGTACTTGCCAAAATAACTGATTTTCGTTTAGATGCAAAGGTCTACAATCTGTGGGGGAAGAAGTTAGTTGATTATATCGACTTCAGCATTTGACTGGTAGTTTATTTTATCCACCACAGAGAGATGGAAAGCGAATTTGATTTCAGCGGGATTTAAAATCAGATGTAAATAACCGAAACGAATGCTGTCACTCGAATGATTCTGTCAATCCACTTACGAAATAATTGCTTCCAATTTAGGCACAAGGTCATTCATGTTGAAGGAGAGTAGTTGGTCGATGCCATCAACTACAGTACTTGACTGATACTTTATGTTACTGACACCACCTCAAAAAAAAAAAAAGAAAAAAAAAGAAAAGAAAAAAAAAGAAAAGAAAAAATTTAAAAAGAATATGCAAGGTAGGTAAAGCTGACCTCGATGAGATTTTACTTCCGACATAAACAGCCAAAACAAGTATCACAAGGTATTTGGTTCGTCGCATTAACGATTCTGTCAATCCACTTAATAACGATATTTATTCTTCAAGAATATTGGCTTCAAATTTTGGCACAAGGCCAGAAATTTCGGGGGTGGGGCTAAGTCGATTACATCGACGCCAATGTTCAACTGGTACTTATTTTACCGAGTACGAAAAGATAACAGCAAAGTCAACTTCGATGGAATTTGAACGCAGAAAGTAAAGACGGGCGAAAAGCCACTGAGTACTTTTTGCCCGGCGTGCTAACGATTCTGCCAGCTCACCACCCTACAAATCGTTTATTAATATTACTTTTTCTTTATTATATGATTACTTTTAGTTATATATATATTTTTTATGCCCTCTACATTAAATGTTGACACTAACTGAACCATTATTTATTTTCATACCAATGGCGTCTGTGGTTTAAGCATTGTGGTGTTGTGTTCTCTTCAAGTCGATTTTAATTATGCGATCCAGTTTCGGTCCTTAGTTGGAATTAATGGGTCTTAATTACAGAAGTCGGAAACGTTCTAAAAAGATGAATCATGGGAAAGTTTTCTATGTGGTCCCTGAAGTCTCCCCCAAACCACTTGCTAGTGTCATTGAATAATGTTGTCATAGATATAGCTGACTGAATTGAAGCCTTTGAGCATAGGGTTCCTCCTCCTCTTCGTCGTCATCATCATCATCATCATCATCACCAGTAGCAACAGCAACAACTGCTGCAACAACATCAGCTCAACATACCCTAAGGAAATAACTGAGTGTTACAATTTCAAATAATCCAGTGAATCTGTCTGAAATTTATAAATTAAAAATCTCTGACTTTTGAATTTAAATTGTGGACCCTAAAATTTGTCCCATCCCTCCTTTTTCATTACAGCAGAAATATTTGTGGTAATTTTGCTTTAATATTCTTTGGAAAAGGTATTAAACCGCATTTGATTTAATTCATTTGTCCTGTAGATATCAAAGCTTGTGTACTCAGTGTTGGAAAAAAAAAGTTTTGGGAACCAGAGGTATTTATTTTAATGACCGTGAAGATGAGGATGAGGGGGGGGTGAAGCTGGGGTTGGGGTGGAGGTTGGGGGAATATGAGATGGGATTAGATGGGGCTATTATATCTGCTTCCCCAACCACGATCTGATACGTCAAAGAACACTGTCCATCTATCTGTATTCCTCTCCCATTATTACCACCACTGCTTGTAATGTAAACAGCAAACGAACAAAAACGATGGAGTTAATGTGGTTGCCTGATCTGTAGAAATAGCAGCCAGATAGATCTCGTTCAAAATCACACTATATAGCGGTTCAGTCGGAGTTTGACCTGTAAATAAATAACAGCAACAACAACAACAACAACGTCGACAAAGAGCAGAAACAAAGAAAAACATCAAGGACAACAACAACAACAACAACAACAACGTAAGAAGATAAATAACAAAATAAAAGCACAAGGAAATCAATAAGCTGAAGAAACGGTGCCTCTAACCATTTCATATCATTGTTGCACAGTAGTCAGTATTAAAGCTGCACCGATCAGCGGGCGACGTCACCTTCCTTTTATAATAGCTGCTGCTGTTGCTGCTGCTGCTACAACAACCACCAGTACTACTACTACTACTACTACTACTACTACTACTACTACTTCTTCTACTACTACTACTACTACTACTACTACTTCTTCTACTACTACTACTACTACTACTACTACTACTACTACTTCTACTACTACTACTACTACTACTACTACTACTTCTTCTTCTTCTACTACTACTACTACTACTACTACTACTGCTGCTGCTGCTGCTGCTACTACTACTACTACTACTACTACTACT
>NC_068983.1:69598205-69599668 GCF_001194135.2 Octopus bimaculoides
CTACTACTACTACTACTACTACTACTACTACTTCTTCTTCTACTACTACTACTACTACTACTACTACTACTACTACTACTACTACTACTACTACTGTTGCTGCTGTTACCTGGCCGTACTATTTACGCCAGACAGACAGACGAATCAATAAAAAAACAAACGTCATCCGAGATAAATTAAAATGTAGGCTTTTGATTCAAAACCTACTGCAGCATCATTGTTGTCATCGTCATCGTGTCGTCGCCGATGTTATCATCATCATCATCACCACCACCACCACCATTCTCCTCATTGTCGCCGTTCTGGTCGTCGTCGTAGAAATGATTGTCGTCATCGTTGTGGTAGTAGTAGTCGTGGTGGTGGTGGTAGCGGTAGTCGTCGTCGTCGTCGTCGTCGCCTTCACCATTATCATAATCATCCTTAAAGTCACCATCGACACTATCATCATCATCATCATCATCGTCATCATCATCATCATCGTCGTCATCATCATCATCATCATCATCATCATCATCATCATCATCATCATCATCATCATCATCATCACCTATCGTCATTATCCACATTATCACGATATTAACGACAACAGCACTAACACGAATAAAGATTTCTTTTGACTAAACTCGAGGCGAATTGCTTACTCTTTCCCTCTTTTATTCTTTTACATGTTTCAGTCATTGGACCACTGCCATGCTGGGGCACCACCTTCAAGTGTTTAGACAATGATATCGACCCTGTACTTATTTTAGTCTGAGACTTATTTCATCGATCTATATTTTATTTTAATCTATTTTTATTGGTTTTTGGCTGGAAGGAGAGGCTGTTGTTCTTGTGGCCTTCTAGGGCATTCGAAACTAGTAAGATTTGATGTCGTTAACGTTTCAGCTCGAGTTGTTATAAGTAGATAGCTTCAGGAAAAAAAAAAAAACATTCCGAGATTCTGGGAATGAAGGACCGGTCGTAGTGACTAGTGCAGGCCTGGGGTGGGAGTGAACACAACATGGGAGAAAGGAGGATGAGATATGAATGAGACATATGTGGGTAAGAGGCAGTGGTACAAGACACGGTGGCTCCGAGGTGTAGAAGTCGCTGGAGTAATAAAGAGAGAGACAGAGAGAGAGGGGGGGGGGAAGAGAAAGAAAGAGAGAGAGAGAGAGAGAGAGAGAGAGAGAGAGAGAGAGAGAGAGAGAGAGAGAGAGAGCACATAGGGGTTGCAATGTTGTCATTTCCCTCTATAGATTTAAAGGTGGAGTGTGTAGATGAATGACTTTAGGCTATTCAGGCTGATGGCTCTTCACTGGATGTGGTTATGTCTGCGTGTGTAGTAGCAACACGGCAACAACATTCCTGGTGAGGAAACAGCATTTCATTGTAGTCTCACTTGAGTCTTATAGAGGGTTATCAGGTGTTAGTGTGTGTGTGTGTGTTAGTGTGTGTGTGTGTTAGTGTGTGTGTGTGTGTGT
>NC_068983.1:69599768-69606493 GCF_001194135.2 Octopus bimaculoides
AAGAAGGTCAGCCTTTGTGGTATGGGAGAATTTACGAAAAAAAAAAACAACAGATGAAGACAGGTGGTGTAAACAACAAATGGATGTATCAGTATAACGCTCAGGAATAGAGAAAGTCTTTAACGTTTCGAGCCTACGCTCTTCAACTGAAAGGAACACAGAAAGAAACAAGGAGAGAAACAAGGAGACAAAAAAAATAAATGTAGTGGTCAGCGATCTATCAATCTTTGTGGTACATTCTTTGCTATGTTGAGAATGTGTGTTCACCAGCAGAGATCATTAGTGATGGTGAGGCCTAACATTTGAAACGATTATGAGTATTTTAGCTCCGTGCTTTTCATAGTTAGAAGGATAAGGTGCGATAATGTTTTCTTGATATGTTCTTAGATAGTGTTCATTGGCTGTTGAAAAAGACAACATTGTCTTAACCCTTTTGGAGTAACTTTTCGAAGTCTCTGTTTTATAGAGTCAATGAAGATTTGGCGTGAAGTTGTTTTAGGTTGCATGTGAGTGGCCGATGTGTGCGAAAGTACAAGTAGGATTGAAGCATGGTACCATTTGAGTAGAAATGGACGTTGCTGGAGGTGACTACAAGTAGCTTGATGTATAAGAATAATTGTGTGATGCACAGTGGTCAGTTTGAGAGCTGTGTTCATTGGCGGGTAACGTCAGCTTCTTTTATTTTAGACGCTACTACTACTACTACTACTACTACTACTACTACTACTACTACTACTACTACTTATTCTAGGAGGAAGAGAGAAAAGTGAGAAATTGGAGAGTTTGGTGACGTTGGAGTAGCTCTGACGCGTATTATTAGTGTGAAATGTGGGACCTTGAGGTACATTAGAGTTATGGGGTATATAGAGAGCTCCACCAGCAAGCATCGCAACAGCTGTTTCTGATGCTTTGGTAGCTAAACGTATGTGCCGTCAGATAGTTAACATAGATTAGGCGGAGCTTAGACCAAACAGCTGAGATAAAGTGTCAGAGGGTCCAGAAGAATCGGGACGTTGTAAAGTATATAGATATGAGTGTGAGTAGTCACGATAAGGTAGAGTTGGTACAGAGACGATGATGTTCAGACAGAAGCTGAGTTCGAAGGTGACAAAGAGATCAAGAATGTTTGAAGTGTCTACGTGTTGTACACGGATGTTTGTAGTGGATGAAACTAGTTGATGTAGCGAGCCGAGACTGGTGAAAGATTCAGTTTCTGCTCCGGTGTTATCAATGAGAGATGATAACGAGAAGCAAAGAAGATTTATGAGTGTTGAAGTCACAGAGAACAATTACTTTGGGGAGGTTTGATATGAAATCGATAGGCTTGATATAGGAAGCGATATGATTGAAGGGTTGATGGTTGTTTGAAGAGCGGTAGAGGAAATAAATGTATATCGAGAAATGAGATTTTAAGTCAGAGCAAGCGAAAGCCATTGTTGTGATTATTCAGGTGAGAAAGGTGAGAGTACAGACAACAGACACCAAACATCAATTTTCGAAGTGAAACTTGGACAGTTAAGACAGACAATTGATAACGGTTGAGAGATTTGTGTCTGGGAGAAGAATATCAAGTACAGTTTATGCGTTAGTAAGAAGTGATGCATGAATTCTAGGCTGGATCGAAGTCCACAGATAATAGAATAGAGGAGAGAATACTGTCCAGTGGGTTTAGTTTACTTTCTCTTCTTTCTTCTCCTGGACTCCTTCCGTCGTTGTCTATCTCTGGCCAGCCATGGCCATGTAACCCCCAGGTAGCGGATGAGATCATCTTTGGTCGACCTCTTGATCTTGTCCATTGTCTTGGTGTGCATTCCGTCACCCTGATTGTCCATCTGTTGTCCTTCAGTCTCGCGATGTGGCCAGTTCAGCTATATTATTTTCTGCTCTACAAGGCCCGAAATTTTTGGGGATGGGGCCAGACTATTAGATCGACCCCAGTACGCAACTGATACATAATTTATCGACACCGAAAGGATGAAAAGCAAAATCGACCTCGACGGAATTTGAACTCAGAACGTAAATGCAGACGAAATACCGCTAAGCATTTCGCCCGGTGTGCTAACGTTTCTGCCAGCTCGCTGCCTTGTTTGTTCTCCTTGATGGTTCTTATGCTGTTGTTGACTCTCGTGTGCTGTCGTATCCAGGCGTTGGTTTTCTTGTCTCGCAATGTGATGCCAAGCATGATTCGTTCCATTTTACGGTTTCGATTTCAGCATGACCCCACCCATCATAAAACAGCACACGTTTCTACCAAACACAACTATAGACACTATCAAATGTTCCAAGAACTGCTACAGGTGTTCAGTTACAAATTTCGATAAATTCATACAACAATTCGTTGTCTTTGTTCTAATATTCTTCGTATTTCTTTACTTGATTCCGGTCAGTCCATCTATGTGTTACAGTAACAACAAGAATAAAATGAATAGCAAAAGGGATGAATACTGCGTGATTTCAAACAGCATAGTGAAAACAACGATAGTAGAGAAGAAAGTGGGCAGGTAATGATAGCAACTGCTAACACTTGAAAAGTTGCTTATGCAATCCATAGATAAAGTCGGACCATTTTGAATACTATGTGCCTCCAAATGATATCACCAGATCTTAAGTTTCCCCATTTGGCTTTCCATTTTCTGTATTGCATTTTTGCATCAATTCTCTGTATCAGAGTATATAATGTAATTCTAATTGTATAGAGAAATAGCTGGAATTTTACAACATTCATTTTCATACGTTACTTCTCCTTTTCTTTGGTCAAGAGAATTACTATACTAAGATGTGTACATGTTTGATGAGTCGGGGAAAGTGTGATATGTCGGTTCGCCGATGTTTGCGTAAGGCACGTTGAGTTTATTCTCAGATACCTTCCCCCCACCTCTAGACACATAAGACAGGTGTCTACGGAGTTTCCGTCTATCGAATTCGATACACAGGATGTTAATGAAACTGGGGTTTTAAGAAGTGCCATTTACTCATGGTACCATATGTATGTATGTATGTATGTATGTATGTACGTATGTATGTATGTATGTATGTATGTATGTATGTATGTATGTATGTATGCATGTTTGCATGTATATATGCATGCATGTATGTATGCATGTATATATGTATGCATACATGTACATTTGTATGTACGTTTGCATGTATGCGTGTATATATGGATGTATGTATGCATCTACAAATGTATGCATGTATGCATGCATGCATACATGTAGGCATGTATATATGTATGCATGTATGCATGTATGTGTGCATATGTGTATGTATACGTTTGCATATATGTATGCGTGTATGTATACATGTATGTATGCATATATGTATGCATATATATATGCATATATACATGTATGCATGTATGTATGCCTGTATGTATGCCTGTATGCATACATGCATGCACGTATTTATGCCTGCATGTGTGTATACATGTATGTATGTATGTATGTATGTATGTATGTATGCATGTATGTATGTATACACACAATTCCGTATCCTTTCGGAGTCAATAGAATATAATGCCAGTTGAACACCGAGATCAATGTTAATGAACTAGCCCCGCCCACGAAATTCCTAGCCTTGTGCCAAAATTTGAAACCCATATATGATCCACAACCACCACCACCACCACATACGTACTAAGCTTACAAATAATAAGCCCTGGGGTCGATTTGTTCGACTAAAAAGGCGGTGCTCCAGCATGGCCGCAGTCAAATGACTAAAACAAATAAAAGTATATATATATAGTTTCCTTAAGAAAAACTGCGAAGGAAACTTGTTTCAGAAAAATGCTGGAAGCTAAAATAGAAAAAGTGAAAAACACATGAAAGCAAATATTTTCAAATGGGTGCCAGGAGGATATTTGTATATGAAACTGTCCTCTGATTGGACGCTAAGGTAGCCTTTATTGTGCTATGTTTTGCAGACCTGTGTGTGTGACTCGTTTTTGCTTTGTTATGAAGAGATATAGGGATGTATAAACATTGGGAAAGAGAAGGCTGCAAGGCATTGAAGTAACATATCTTGTCATATCAATAACGGAACGTGGTGAAATGATTTGAAAAATATGATAAAATCAGCCGATAGTGTATTGATATGAACAAAGCTTGATGGCAGTTTTGCTTTGTTGTGAAACTCTAAGAATGGACGAAACTGGAGAGGACAAAGCGCTGTGAAGATGAATATTTGCTCTCGATTAGTAATCTAATAGGAGGTAGTTTCTCTACAGCCTTGCTTGCTTCAGTTTTCATTCATTCCCAAGGCAAGCATATGAAAATATAATTAAGCCTCAACTCTACACTATATCGGACTAATTGTTAAAAGCTTCAAATTCGCATTCCTCTGTTAAATCTCATAGAAATTGCGAGATCAATTTAGGAAGTATATTTACCTACTCAGAGACATCCTATCACCACATACAGCGTCACTTGCTTTATCCTAGATGACATACAGTCTTGAAGCTGTGTATGTTTCCGGTCCAATCTCCATTAACTAGTATAACTACTTGGAAACAAAAATCTTTTAGAAAGATCCCAACAGCTTAAACATCAACTCAGAGCTATTAGAATCTTATAGATAAATTCTTATAAGCGCGGGAGTGGCTGTGTGGTAAATAGCTTGCATACCAACCACATGGTTCCGGGTTCAGTCCCACTGCGTGGCATCTTGGGCAAGTGTCTTCTACTATAGCCTCGGGCCGACTAAAGCCTTGTGAGTGGATTTGGTAGACGGAAACTGAAAGAAGCCCGTCGTATATATATATATATATATATATATATATATATATATATATATATGTGTGTGTGTGTGTGTGTGTGTCTGTGTTTGTGCGTCTGTGTTTGTCCCCCCTAGCATTGCTTGACAACCCATGCTGGTGTGTTTATGTCCCCGTAACTTAGCGGTTCGGCAAAAGAGACCGATAGAATAAGTACTAGGCTTACAAAGAATAAGTCCCGGGGTCGATTTGCTCGACTAAAGGCGGTGCTCCAGCATGGCCGCAGTCAAATGACTGAAACTAGTAAAAGAGTAAAAGAGTAAAAGAGTATACGCACCAATTTAACTTTTGCACCACTATAAATACGTTAACATATAATATTCTTTTTCGCATTCAGCTCTTTTAACACAAATTCTAATCGTTTTTGCTTAATTTCGTCACTTCTATCATCTACATTGTCTTTCACCATTCACCAAATATCGCCATTTATCACAGCTTTCTTTAATTCATCAATCATCCAGCCCAGTTCATTGAATTAATGTAACTTATGTCATTCTTACATTTCTTTATAATAATAACCTTACCTGATTCGTACTTCTCTCAACAAACAGTTTACATTTGAACGGGTACTAGCCATCAGTTGCGCTTGTGTTTGTGTAAATGAGTGCATGCGTGCATGTGTTTGTTTGTGTGTGTGTGTGTGTGTGTGTGTGTGTGTGTGTGTGTGTGTGCGTGTGTGTGTGTGCGTGTGTGCGCGCGTGCGAGTGAAGATGAGAGACATGAAGCCATACATGTGCAAAAGCAGGATCATACATGATTATGAATATGCATGGACAGGGTTTGCATATGCAAGTCCACGTGAACACGTTTGCATGTGCATATCATGTGCATAGTGCACGGATACATACGTTCATTCGAGTCTTTCCTAAATGACTCTATGAGTCTGTCTGTTTGTATATCTATTTGTCTGTCTACCTGTTTGTCTATCTGTCTGTTTGTCTATCTGTCTGTCTGTCAGAAAGTATATGTATGTGTATTCACACATATCTGAGTTTCTCCTAAAATTGTTCGTTGTGTACTTGTATGAATGTGTGTGTACTTGTATGAATGTATGTATGCGTGTGCTTGTATGAGTGTGTATGTGCATGTGTAAGGCAAGCCTGTGCAGCAATCAAACGTGCGTGCACATACAAGTGTGCACATGCATATATATTTGTATGAGTTGATCCATCTATGTATATGAAATGTGCCCATCTGTACACAACCGCATGTGTCTACGCAGGAACATTAATAAATGCATGGTTGAGTGAATGCATGCACATGCGAATATATACCTGAGAGAAGAATGAAAAATGAAGCCGCAAAAGTTATTGAGAGCAATTATCTTCACAGCGCATTCATCTACTCCATTCTTTCCATTCCCGCCCTTCTACCACAACTTTCACACAACGATTAAGTATTGTCCATATTAATGCACTACGGTGCTGGCTTTATCAAACTTCATCCATTAACATATCAATTTACCACCTTTCTATATTAATATAAGAGTTGCATAACTGCAGCGTCTTACGGCCTCTACTTCCCTGCATTTTCTACATTCTTATGTCCCTTCATAATAAGACAAGGGTGAATAAAATACTATGACCACCCAGCCATGCAGAATACTAAAAAAATAACAATCACTCTCAGTATCTAATCAAGATCCAGCATCTTATTCAAAGAATGAAATACCTTCCAAACACCCTTTTAAAAGTTTTGGCTAATTTATTACTCTCTTTTACTCTCTTTTACTTGTTTCAGTCTTTTGACTGTGGCCATGCTGGAGCACCACCTTTAGTCGAGCAAATCGACCCCAGGACTTATTCTTTAGAAGCCTAGTACTTATTCTATCGGTCTCTTTTGCCGAACCGTTAATTTACGGGGACATAAACACACCAGCATCGGTTGTCAAGCGATGTTGGGGGGACAAACACAGACACACAAACACACACACATATATATATATATATATATA
>NC_068983.1:69607112-69612636 GCF_001194135.2 Octopus bimaculoides
AATTTATTCGAATATTGGGCTGAAGATCGGAATAGAGTACCTTCATACTCTTAACCGTGAAACGTCGTACTCAATTAACTAAAGGCAGGTTTGTTTTTGCTTTTCTCTTCTGTTTTTGTTCTGTGTGTGCCATAAATATCGCCATCCGTTAGAGAAAAAAATTTGTAGTTTGGAATCAGTAGTTCTTTGACTGTTATTTCTAAATTTTCAGTATGTTGGAGTAGCAACACATGCTAATCCCTGTATATTTATGATTATAAATGGTTTTACCGATAAAGGTTTTTTCATACTGAACTACTTGGCAAAATTGTTAATTATTAATTTTATTATTAATTGACGATTCCCTGCCCTATATCTGTATATATATATATTTATATATATATATATATACATACACATATACTGGTTTCCTTTGCTCCAATATTTACTTCCATCTGAAGATCGGAAATTACAAAACGTGGAGAATCAGTTGACGAGACTTTTAGTTTCCAATAGAACAGACAGTCGTCACTCACTCACTCACTCACTCACTCATTCACTCACTCGCTCACTCACTCACTCGCTCACTCACTCACTCGCTCACTCACTCACTCATACTATGGCTCTGTAAATGTATCATACTATCGCTAATAATTTTAGGTGCCTGTGTAGTCACAAGCTGATATAGACACCATCTCAGTTCCTCACCCTTGATCCTGTGGCACTTCAAGGATGTGACAGCTATAGAGAGAGAACAGCACCAATACCCAACTGATATTCATTCACAGGTGGGTAGACTGGAGCAACATGAAATGATGTGCCTTGCGCAAGGACACAAAATTCTGTCCACTGCAGAAACTGAATGCACCATCTTATAATCACGAGCCAAACACCCTAAAAAACCAGGTTGTGCAGCTAGATCTTTTATTTTTTAATTTCTAATTTTTACTTGCTTCAGTTACTGGAATATAGGTATGTTAGGGCACCACCTTGAAAGTTTAGTAGAACAAATCAATCTCAATACTTTTTTAAGTCTCGTATTTTAAGTCTCCGTTTCTTTTGTCGAACCGCACTAGACCGAAAATTCGAAGCAACTGACAACCTTGTAATACATTATTTACATTATTTACATTTGACGGATATTTGTCCTCATCTTGTTTGTTGTTAACACAACGTTTCGGCTGATAAACCCTCCAGCCTTCACTTCAGCGGGTGTCTTGGGAAAATTTCGAACCTGGGTTCTCATTCCTAAGGTATTTTTCGATATTGTTGTTGTTGTTATTATTATTATTATTATTATTATTATTATTATCATTCAGGTCACTGCCTGGAATCGAACTCGGAATCTTGGGGTTAGTAGCCCGCGCTCTTAACCATTACGCCATATGACCTGAATAATAATAATAATAATAATAATAATAATAATAATAATAATAATAATAATAACAACAACAACAACAACAACAACATCGAAAAATACCTTAGGAATGAGAACCCAGGTTCGAAATTTCTCCCAGACACCCGATGAAGTGAAGACTGGAGGGTCTATCAGCCGAAACGCTGTGTTAACAACAAACAAGATGAGGACAAATATTCGTCAAATGTAAATAATGTAAATAATGTACATAATTCCTCATTTCTTAAATATAGAACTGTATAACCTTGTAATAGTTAGCATACACACGCGCGCGCACACACAGATACACACACATATACACACACACATATATATTGTTGTCAAATGCTACAATTTGGAAACGAATTGAGAGAGTACTTAATATATCGTAGAGAATAAGGCGGTGAACTGGTAGAATCGTTAGCATGCTGGACAAAATGCTTGGCAGCATTTCGTCCGTCTTTACGTTCTGAGTTCAAATTCCACCGAGGTTCACTTTGCCTTTCATTCTTTTGCGGTCGATAAAATAAGTACCAATTGAACACTGGACTGGGGTCGATATCATCGACTTCTCCTCGCCCTTGAAATTGCTGGCCTTGTGCCAAAATTTCGTACCAATATATCGTATGGAACATATTCTTTTTATTTAAACCGAATACTTTTTCTAATTATCCGAGTTTTATGCCACAACGATCTTGAAATGTCCAACAAGCATCCAGGTGAATGTTTGTTCGATATTTCGAGCGTGTTTTATTCAAGCCAGCCTGTTCTGGATGTTACTATTGTTTTTATTGGTTAGATAGTAAATATTACTTTGTCATGTTGACATTCATTGGTTGTTTTGTCTATATAGGTCGAATTTGTTATTATGCACAGTTTCTCATGAACGTCATTTGTTAATTAGTTGAATGTAGTGGTGTCTTTTTATTGTTTATTTTTGTCGCTATCCATTTACCAATTTGCCAGTTGATTTGTCTCCTTTGATCAATTTCTTTATTATATTTGGTTTCATTAAATTGTCGATGGCTGATTTCACAATGCGCGTGCCTCCTTCGTTACCCATTTCACTCCGTGTTTCAGTGTGTTGGAAGGTTATCTGGCATTGTTAATTGTTATTACTACAGTTGTTTAGCTGCAGGTCTGCCCTGTTGAGTAGACCAATGATCAAAGGCATTCCTGTCGTCACTACGTCAACATCTTTCTTTCTTTCTTTCTCTCTCTCTCGTCGCCCACACGAGACCATCGTCAATCTTTCTTTTCCTCACGTGACCATCTTTCTTTTCCTGCACGGACGTTTTTTTTCTCTCTCTTCTATCTTTTCTTTTTTCAAAAAAAAAAATGTTTCTCACAGCGTTCACTATTTCCTCTCGTTCTGGTCTAACGACCCTCCATGTTTGTTTTCGTTCGGTTCCGTTTCCTTCTAGGTTTCGTTGAAGGTCTCCACTGTCATATTTTTGTTCCCAACTTTGACCCTCCATAAATCCTAAATTTAATTTTAGAATTTATGGGAGCAATGGTCGTTGAATGCTCGAAATGAGGAGTAGATAGACAGCCGACAACTGATGAAGGGCCCAATCTCTGTGTTTACTTATCCTGTTTTAAATTATTTTCTCGTTGTTTACGTATTTAACTTGTTTGTTTACGTATTTCATGTTGTTTGAACCGTTGGTGACGTCCTGTACCCATATATGCATGTGTATATACATACATACACACACACACACACACACACACACACACACACACACACACACACACACACACACACACATATATATATATATATATATATATATATAGATAATAAGGAGAATGGAGAATTTGAACATTCAAACTTTATGCTTGTTTACAGTTTGAATGTTCAAATTCTCCATTCTTCTTATTATCAATATTGTACTTTACAGTAGCCAGGAAAAAACTGTAACATCGAATGGGAGCTAAAGAAAATTTACCATAAAACACACTATCTAAAGGAACCAGCCTTGACATTTTACATAGAGAAATTCGGTGTAAACCTGGATATTATATCCCTCCTCTAAACTATACTTATATAGGTGAGAGAGTTGGTATATATATATATATATATATATATATGGCATGGTACTCTGTTGGTTAAGACGACGATTGTTCTAATTTATCTGATCAACGGAACAGCCTGCTTGTGAAATTAACGTGCACGTAGCTGAGCACTTCACAGACATGCACACCTTTATCGTACTTCTTAGGGAGATTCAGTGTGACAAGGCTGACCATTTAAATTACAGGAAGAACTCGTTTTTGCCAGCTGAGTGGACTGGAGCAAAGAGAAATAAAATGTCTAGCACAACGACAGAACGTGCCACCAGGAATCAACTTAGGACCTTACGATCCAACCACTAAGCCACCACCTTCATATGTGTATGTATGTGGTAATGGATTTGGTCATTAGGTTTGTGTAATACACACACATACATACGTATGTGTGTATATACAAGCATACCTCATCCTACGTTGTTAATGGCTTCCAGGATACACGATGTAAATCGAATTAACTTGTGTCTAGGCTAGGCTAGGCCGAATTTACTTGTCTCTAGCCTAAACGGATAATAAACATTCCCAGTTCTGTATCTAATTTATGAATGCATTTTCAATAATACATGATTAATAAAGACCCATTTTAAACATACAAACAAATAATTTTTATTTTTTAACACAGTACAGTAAAAAGAAAAGTAATCTAAATTTCCGAATACAATTTGGCAGTGTTTACCGTACATCCCGGACGCTTTATTTATGAATGCGGTTTGCAATAAGACATGGTAAAATAAAAGCCTTATTTAAGCTTAAAAAACACATTCAGTAATTATTATTGTTTTGCAATAATAAAAAAACTAAATTATTTAAAATTTACAAATACGTACATACAGTTTAGTGGTTTTACATCGCGAATGTAGATGGCTGTGGATCGGCAACATCAGCAGCTGGCTCTGGCTGTTCTTGTTGCTCGATGCGCTTAAAAAACCGATGAGAGTTCCTTGAATTGTCTTCTTCTTTTCCTCCAGTATTACATTATAAGGAGCAAAAGCTTCGTGACAAACCCCCATAATCTTGGAAAAGCGTTGAGCATGTGGATCCATATCCGCGAACATAGAAAAACCTTTTTCGATATATGCAAATGCTTGCTGCATTTTTTTAATGGTAAAGTGACATGGCTCAGGTACGACTCCGTCTTCTTTATTTTGTTAGTTGTGAAGCTCCATCAAATCCTCGTTCGGCAGGGGCTGTTTGTCTTTTTCAAATAAATCTGTGAAATCCTCCTCCTCCAAATCCATTTCCAGTACTTTGCCCGTAATCACTAACGTTTTGTTGATGGTAACATTATCAAACCCTTTAAAATCATTCACGAATTGCGGGCAAAGCTTCTTCCATACACCATTCATAGCTGTGCTCTGTACATCATTCCATGCCGCCGTTATGTTCTGTACAACCATGTAGATATCGTATCTCTTCCATAAGTCACGAAGTGTGATGGACTCATCAAAATCAGTTGCAGCTATTGCTTGCCGCAGCGTACGCTTCATATAGTAACGCTTGAAGATAGCAATTATTCCCTGATCCATTGGCTGCAGAAGAGACGTGGTGTTCGGAGGGAGGTGTACGATGTTTTGCGAGTGGTCAGGACCATTATCTACGATAAGTAAAACCTTAAAAGGAATTTCCTTCTCCTTACAGTACTTCTCTGCCGCTGGGATAAAATGATTGAAGAACCAATCTTCAAACACAACAACAGTAACCTATGCTTTTGAATTAGCCATCCATATAACAGGGGGAGATGCCTTGGGTATGTTCTTCTGGGCACGGGGATTGTGTGCATGATACACAAGCAATGGCTTTAACTTAAAATCTCCTGCAGAATTACCTCCCAACATAATGGCCACATGTTCTTTTGAGATCTTGTAGCTTGGAATAGTTTTCTCCTCCTTGGAAATGAATGAACGGTATGGCAAATTTTTCCAATACAATCCAGTTTCATCTACGTTAAGAATCTGTTTGGAAAGAAACACGTTTCTTCGATGATTTTCCTTAATGCATTAGGAAATTCCGCTGCTGTTTGTTCGTCAGCTGATGCACTTTCACCTTGCTTCTTAATGGAGTGATAACTTCTTCGCT
>NC_068983.1:69612646-69613849 GCF_001194135.2 Octopus bimaculoides
ATACACAAGCAATGGCTTTAACTTAAAATCTCCTGCAGAATTACCTCCCAACATAATGGCCACATGTTCTTTTGAGATCTTGTAGCTTGGAATAGTTTTCTCCTCCTTGGAAATGAATGAACGGTATGGCAAATTTTTCCAATACAATCCAGTTTCATCTACGTTAAGAATCTGTTTGGAAAGAAACACGTTTCTTCGATGATTTTCCTTAATGCATTAGGAAATTCCGCTGCTGTTTGTTCGTCAGCTGATGCACTTTCACCTTGCTTCTTAATGGAGTGATAACTTCTTCGCTCCTTAAATCTCATAAACCATCATTGACTTGCCTTGAACTCTACATCTTTCTCATCTGAATTTTTTTCTCTTCAGGTACTCAAACAATGATAACACTTTCTCTTGAATGATTTCTTGACCAATAGTAGCACGCTGACGTTTCAACCTAACAATCCATTGAGAAAGGAGACTTTCCATTTCTTCAAAGATTTTGCTTCTTTTCTTATTGATGACAGTATTCTTCATCTCTTGGGCTTCAGATTTGATATGTGCTAAAATCTTGTCCTTATCATGTACAATCGTCGATACAGTTGTCCAACTCATCCCCAAAGATCGTGCAATTGCTACCACTTTCTCACCTTTTTCATGGCGTTTTATCATAGCCAATTTATCTTCCAGCGTTATAGCATTACGCTTAGCACTTTTACTATGAATTTTTTTAGGAGTCATGAGGGCAAAAAACGAAGTAACAAATAAATGATAATGAGAAAGTAGCCTATAAACAGACGTAAACAAATCGGAATTCAAAACAGGAGTCGCAAGAATCTCGAATAACGACAACGTCTAACGGTAGCTATTGGAACTACATTGCAATATAAGCTCCGAAAGACCGATAAATAAGACAACACAGCTGATTTCATGATTTCGTTCACTAAGCTACACTACTTTATGGTGTGTATCTTAACATTTACTGTACGTATTTTAATGTAATTTTATATGCTTGTATTCTTATTTATTGTACAGTAACATGATTTTATGCGCTTTTAACGGTTTTCTGGTGATTTTACGATTCCAATATTTGTGGCGGACAGACGTAAAGTCGAGTAAAATGACTTAACCTGATTTTTATTTTTCCATATATTATTTTTGGAAACCGACGTATAATCCGAAACGACTTAAATCGAAACGAGTTAAGTCGAGGTATGCCTG
>NC_068983.1:69614014-69616959 GCF_001194135.2 Octopus bimaculoides
TGTGTGTGTGTGTGTGTGTATAAAAAGTATATGTATGCAGCAAAGCCTCTATGAAAGAGAAATTTTTAACAAGTATTATTACACTTACCAGAATTAGAATCTTAGGAAGAACCATCGCACAATATCAGTGTATGGCATATTATATGCAGCAAAACCCCATAAACTAAGAAGTCAAGACCCTTTAAACAAAGATAGCCCTACAGTTGCTAAAATTTCAATGAAGAACAGCTTAGAACTACAAGGACAAACGATACAAAAGATTCAATAACAAGGCCTCAATAACGACATCAATTCGGTGCAAACATAACAGACCTGATATTGTTCTATGGGACATGGAACAAAAGTCATGCAGTGTTGTATAGGTCAGCTGCCTGGCAGATGTAAATCTACAATCAAAAGTCCAGGAAAACGAGAACATTTATGGCAAATTGATGCGGAACTTACAGCTCTTGTACCCTGACTATGGATTCTCATTTTTACCTATCATCATAGGTGCATTAGGTTGTGTACTAACAAATTTGCACAAAGACCTTTGCTCACTTCCTGAATGTATATATATATACATACCTACGTCATTTCAACTCTGCCAAAAAAGTCGTTATGTATCTCTTATCACAAACGCTTATCTCTCCTCATCCAGAAAACATTGTAAGTTCTCTTCCGTCATTATATTTTCTCGCTATTTGCACTGATTATAGACATACATAACACTGGAAAAACTTGGTTTCATGGGAAAAAAAGCAAAAGAAACTGACGTGGATTCTCCAAATCCAATCGATTAGTGACACGATGCAGATGTGTAAGACATTCCAGAAATTTTTCATGTGAGATTCTTATGTGAATAGATGCACACACTTCGGTGTATGCATAGACAGCTCAACCAACTCACCGACTCAACCACGTATTTACAAACATCAGGAACTCTCTCAACTTAAAAAGTCTTATTACTTTGTTAGCAACCAGCTTGAACTCTCTCAAGAACTTAAATAAAACTCATACACCAGTTTGCAAGCTTGTTATACATCCAAACTTACTCAATATTTATATGTTCATGCTAATTACTTGTCGTGACCGTATATCTCATGTTGAAAACTCTTTCAAAGACTAAGTATAAAAGTATTGAAGCTAACTAATTTATAACCATGCTCTCTCTTTTCACGGTCTTCAAACGTTGTTTCTAATTTATTTTTCCCTTTCGTTAGTGTAGTTATTTGTTAATAAATGAACTTGTAGCTTTCCGTAAATCGACGGAATTTTATTTTCATTTTCTAAATCCATGATAGCACATTTCTATTGTGTATAAAGTATACGTCGTAGTGTGCGCGCGCGTGCGCGTGTGTGTGATGTATAAGTATATAATCTGTCGTTATTTTGGTTGCTTTTGGATTCGCTGACGGTCAGCCTGACAGCGAGGCAATATATTGACAGTAGGGATCTGGTTCATTCCAACAATGTCAACGTTGTTCGAAGTTATGTCTGTTCAAGGAGAATGCTTGCTGTGTTTGCGCAGTGTTTACGATGTTGTAAGTATAACTGCACGCATCATTTTTCAGAACAAAATTGGAACAATCGATTCCTCACTTGCGTTCAACAAATGTCTAAGCGTAATTGTTTTGCCGAAAATATTTCAATTTAGAGTATAGTTCGTCGCAAAATGTTTTCATTCTTTTCATATAAGCATTTTCTAAGCAGTGAAGTCAATTTTTAGTTAATAACCTCAAGAAAAATGCGTTTTATAATTTCGATTTCTTCAATAACTACAACTAAAAAGATGTTGACATCATAAAAATTTTATAAACTTTCGGAGAACATGAAATAATTCTATTTTTTCTTTTTTTGGTATAGTGGATCTCGAAGTACAAAAGATGTTGGTTCGTGTCCCACGGGCAGCTTTCGACATTTCTTTTCACAGCCATCGGAGCGCGAAGTGCTTCTCACGACCCTATGGTCGTGAGATGGTTGTGATCTATAAACAGTTTTGAGTAGAAAAGAGAAGTATGAATACGCAATGCACATGTGTACACTGGATCCGTAAAACGGAAGAGAAGAATAAAGACGCAATTCTCATGACAAACAAGTTATATGACATCACTATCCTGCAACTTTGTTGTTGCAATTTTCTTGTTTTGTCTAAAAGGGTTTCTCAACCAATATTTACATGCTGTTATTTATAGCTTTATGTCTCCTTCGAGAACCACTATTCCAAGAAAAAAAAAGAAAAAGAATTATTGGAAGATTTTGTTTGCCTATGATATTTTTCTTCGATTCTTCACTGCTTGTATGTTATGCTGTCGTTTCCAGCCATGTTTGTAGCAAATTTTGTATGATAAAATCAAGTTTGAGACAGATATCACGATGAAATTGAATATAAAGCTTTTCACCGATGAATGTGATCAGAAGAATAACCAATTATTTAGCAACGCTGATAATTCTTGCATTAATACTGGAAATAGTATTTATTTATCTTGTATTCAATAAATAGTCTTCCGTCCTTCGTATGTGACTGCTTATGCTGAGCGTGTGTCTATGTATCAACGAATGTATGTACGCGTGTGTGTATGAATATATATATAGCATCATAGTCATCGTCGTCGTCGGCATCATCATCATCATCACCACCACCATCCAGTCGAGCGACGTAACCGGACCAATGCAAATCTTCCATGCCAGATGTCTCGATCGAGCGATGTGGTATGAACATCTGGCTTGGCTTTTAATCACATCACTCATTTCGCTTGCTGAAATATCTTATCTGCAGACGCCACGGCTTCAGACGATCTATCTATCTATCTATCTATCTATCTATCTATCTATCTATCTATCTATCTATCTATCTATCTATCTATCTATCTATCTATCTATCTATCTATCTATCTATACACACATACATATACGAATGTATGTGTATATATATAGATATATATATGTATATATATATATAAGTA
>NC_068983.1:69617215-69620541 GCF_001194135.2 Octopus bimaculoides
GTGTATATATATATATATATATATATATATATATATATATATATATGTATATGTATGTATATATAAATATATTATACATATATATATATATGTATGTATGCATGCATGTGTATGTATGTGTATGTATGTATGTATGTATAGATGGATGCATGGATGCATGGATGCATGGATAGACGGATGGGTGGATTGATGTATAATTTTTGTTTGCTTTCCATAGTGGTATGTATCTGACGAGTTCGCAGCAAAACGTATATGGTGCCAAACTCTATCCCGTTAAGTGTAGTTAGGGGACTATTTTTCTTCCGTACGCTTTATTTTAGCATGATTTCTGTCTCCTGGTGTCCTTCGTTCGTGAACCGCTTGACAATGTATGCTAGGCATATTTTATCGTCGAACTATTACAAGTGAAGTTGTTTTGTATTCCGTAAGATAAAAGGGTGTTTTACTGTTCTACGTTCGTTCAGAGCAAAGTGACCAATAGAGTGAACCAAAGAGAGGGTGATTGAAGGAGATGAAAAAGGTGAATGAGGATAAAAAAAGGGAGGGTTTGAAGGGATGAGTGGGGCGGAAACAGCATAATTGGGTTCATAGTACGAAAGAAGAGGGAAAAATAGGGATAGACTATGCTAGAGGAGTAGTACAGAGGGAGGGTACAATGAGAGAATCAGTGATGAGATAAGTAGGTAAATAGATAGGAGGGAGAGTGAGTGAGAAAGAGAGAGAGTGAGAGAAAGAGAGAGTGGAAGAAAGACAGAGAGGGAGAATGAGAGAGAGAGAGAGAGAGTGTGTGATTGATAACCATAGAAATGGTTAGTATTAAGAGAATTAAAGGGATGTTAGTAACAAATGACTTCCAGAAAGAGAGGGAGTAACGGATAGTTGTAGATAGCGATCAATCCAATGCACACACTCGTCACACAGGTATCATAGGAATGTTCGGGTGGTGAGGTAAGTGTGATGAATGATAAGGTGCAGTGAATTGGAGTGGGGGCAATATATAGATGAGAAGGTATCGAATAGGCAAGAGAAGAAGCATATGAAGACTTGGAGCAAAATTGTCGAGCGGCAGGGATGTTGATATGTATTATATATTCCAACCTCTAAAACTTCTCCCATTTAACGTACGTTTCGTCATTCTTGCACGGATGGACGAACGGTTTTCTTATTTCTTTATTGCCCACAAGGGGCTAAACATAGACGAGACAAACAAGGGCAGACAAACGGATTAAGTCGATTAAATCGACCCCAGTGCGTAACTGGTACTTTATTTATCGACCCCGAAAGGATGAAAGGCAAAGTCGACCTTGGCGGAATTTGAACTCAGAACGTAACGGCAGACGAAATACTGCGAAGCATTTCGCCCGGCGTGCTAACGTTTCTGCCAGCTCGCCGCCAACGAACGGTTTTTTCCAGGGCCTCACGTCACCAATCATCACAGTCCTTAATCATCTCCTTCATAAGATGAAGTAACTTGTCATTAGTCTTCACTATCTCACTTCGAGTCTTTCTCGGTGTCCCTCTTCCAAAGGTTCTATTTACTTTGAACGCTTAGCACTTTCTTATACAACTCTCATCGTTTATGTGCATCGCATGCTGTGCCAACGAAGTCTTCTCTTTTGCATAATACACCTTTTTCTTATGCCCTGTTTTTCTCTCAGCATAGTTCATGCTCACTAACATCACACATCGAGCGAAACATGCTTGTGTGATTTTCCTGTAGTCTTCGCGAGCTTTCTACTTCAATGTTCCCTTTCTGCTACCACACAGCATCGCAATTTGTACAAAAGCGTCATTAAATATGCATCCCTCCACCACATTCAAAGAGAGACGCTCTTTATTAACCGTAGAGGGAATAATTCGCCGAAATTTTTCAGACCGTTCTAACTCAGGCTATTACACTTTCAGAATACTCATCCCCGCTACTAATTATATCATCGAGGTAACAAAGGCTATTAGCTATTAGGGAAGCGCCTAGGTAATTGAGAGAATCTATCTCCCAAATGCTCTTAGTGGTTATTTCTCCAGTGCACCGACTGCATTTAAAGTTTATCATTTTTGTTAGCCTGCTTGTGATCCTTCTAACATTCTCTACATCTATTGTTTACACTCAGCACATCAAATGGATTTTCTATGTACAGTTTTCTTTCCATTTGCATAGCAATCATGGTTTGTTTTCGGGTAGTAGAAGAGTTTTTTTGCTAAGTTTCTTTTCTGTCTTTTTCCCTCACTGGAAATTATTCTCAGATATTTTTTTACACATTCTGTCATAAGAACTAGTTTATCAGCATACAGGAGTTACCAGAGACAGTCTTCTGTTATAGTTTGGATGATTATAATAAACATGAAGCTGAGCACAGAGCTCTCATGAACCACTAGCATGCTGAATTCGTCGCTGAACTCATTACTGACTCTCACCTTGCAGACTATATCTTTGTACATGGCTTGTACAGCCTTTACAAACCATTCATCTATTCCTAGCTTCCTTTGCGTCCACCATATTACAGACCAAAGCAACGTGACAAAGGCCATCCTCACATCGACCAATGTTTAGCACAGGGAGTTACTAGCATCTTTGTGTTTCTCTCACTGCTTTATCACTCGGTGTATGGCATCAATAGGAGCTCTTCCTGATATAATCAACTTTGAACTAAGTCTTGCCGTAACTTTCATAACCTGGTCCAACTATTTAATGTATAAGTAATTTCCTCTCTAGTACATCGACTTTATCCTTGTAGTGGTTATGATTATAGTGCTATACCAGTCACTGGGGATATCTTCTTATATTATCTAATTGATTATTTTAGTAACTGGTTCGTGTATTATTTCTCCAGATATTTCGACCATTTTAGTGACAATCTCCAACGAAGCAGTTGTCTGTTTGCTTTTTGCTTATATTACTAATTGCGTTTTTCCACCTTGCCGCTGTGAACAACTTGGATGGCTGGTCTCTCTGTTGGGTCTACGTAGCTTAGGCTCCTTCTCTTCCACTCTCTTTATGGCATGGTGGTTCTTACTTACGGCGTAAGTAAGAACCAGCATGCCATAATTGTGTCTACGCTACAGCCTAACAATCCGGTATATGTCACGCCTCTGATACTCACGTCGTACATGTGCAAAGTTCTTTCTTCCTACCTCACCCATTACTATGTGTGTCTCATCTCTAACTGCACTTCGAGCTATTTGAGGTATTTGATTTTTTTTCTGCTGTACATTTTCCTAGTCTTTTCGAGTCCATCTCTTTGTTAAGGATAGAGAAGGTGAGTGAGAGAGAGAGAGAGAGAGAGAGAGAGAGAGAGAGAGAGAGAGAGAGAGAGAGAGAGAGAGAG